>NC_050468.1:12940495-13160495 GCF_013373865.1 Monomorium pharaonis | reverse complement strand
CGTTAAACTATAAATTCCGTTTATCTACGTATGTATGTACAATCTACGTGCGCATCACTAGAAAGTGTAAAAAAAAAGGCCCGGGTCCAATTTAGATCGTAGTGTTATTGAAATTAGAATTAAAATAGAAATACCGTTATATATATGTATTGCGTACCAGAAAGAAACTGATTTATGAAATTTCAAAAAGTAATCCTTAAAAGAGAGTGAAAGAAATATATCTTTATGAAAAAATCTCTTATTATTTGAGGTTTTAATCTTTGAAGAATACCTTAAATATATAAAATGCCTTGATAAAATGTAGGCGGATCTTTATTGCGTGTATTAAAGAAAAAAGATACCACGAAGCTGATGAATGGGTAGTTGACATTTTTGAGGATCTTGTATTAATTTTTTCATTGTTAAAAAAAAGGAAAAAAGGAAATTTAAAGAGTATTGGGACATTTGTCTTATATTATATTAATGTACAGATTTGTCAAAATGAGATAATATTTTCACTTGCATTTAAGAGGGCATATGCATATAATTAAATGAAATCTAATTTTGTAAATTTTTTGTGAAAGAAGATCCATTTAAATAGAGAAGTGCATGATCTTTACAATGAAATAAATATAGAATCACTTTTTAATTTTTTTCCGTTTTATTTTTACAAAATATTCGCCTAATTAGACCTCGTTTTAACTCGTGTATATGTTTCTCTTCTCTTCTTAAATTTTGAATAAACTCTTCTTTCTTAAATTGATTTAACATAGAAAAATATTTTCTACTTCTATTTAGAGTATTCTCATTTTTTTTGTAATTATGACTAATTATTGTCAAAAATTTTGAAAATGCTCCTTTTTTTAACAAATATTCTATAATTGATATAGAAATTATAAATACGAAAATCTTGCCATAGTTGATGCACAGTTGTAAAAATACTCTCGAAGGTGGGAATAGAGCAGGCGTCGCGTTGACAATAAATTTTACGATAACGTCTTCGATGCGAAATGACGCGATTACGTCATTGCCGAATGACAGGGCGAGGATGCACAAGATAATGAGGCTCATCCCGATCGCGCCTATCTTCGCTAAGCGACTGCGGAGGTTCTTCGGGATCATAGACAAAATTGATTATTCGTGCATCGTTTATTGTACCATAATATGTTATTCTTACGTTCTTACGTTCGTGATTACATAGCGATTCTGTGTAATTCCGCACATTGTAGAATCGCGAATCCGTGAAAAAATGACAGGCAATCAAGATAACGAGCGTTATTATGAATGAAATATTCAAGATAGATGACGGACGCTGGTTAACGTCTGTCAACAGATTATATACTTCGCGGGTGGTTCCCGAGACATGATTTCGCCAGCTTTCCTCGTTCTCACAAATGCTTTTTCATCCCTCCGAATGCACTATTTGAGATGATAATGGCAGTGTAAAGCATTGCGAATCCGCGAAGAAAGACAGCTGGAAGGCCTAGTTTGCCTTCAATGTCACATGAATAGCTTTCGAGGAATTATCTTGTCCGTTTTCTTATCGTGAAACAAAGGTTTGCACTCTGAGTACCTCTGCGCATTTCTGGCGCACATGTCTGACGCACATGTTTGACGCACATGTTCTCGTGTTCAGGGAACGCGATTATCGTATCGGACATTTATTTCACATTAAGCTAAACGCTATATTTTAATTAAATACGATGTTAAACAGAGTTGGAAAAAGAAGTATTGAAAAAACTGTTATAGAAGAATTATTGTTTATGTTTGTGATTATTTAATATATCAGTTGGAAAATAAGACGGTTTTAACCGAAATGCTGACTGGACGAGGAAAATAAAAAAAATGTTTTATTAGAAAAATTCTTCTAATTTTAGAGAAGAGTTCTTTTAATATTTCTTTCTTTTGCAATTATTTTTATCGAGTATCGATGGTCATATTTATTTATTTATTATTTTTTTTATAACTCTGGAATTTTTTAAAATAGAAAAAGAGGTCATATTATTTCTAAAATAAGTATAATAATGTACAATAATAGGTATAATAGGTAATAGGCAATAGCAACAATAATTATAATAATAACAATTATAATAATTAATACCGAATTTAATATAAATTATAATGTCTAAGGTTTATTTAATTTAAAGCAGCAATATTATATGTTTTGTTAGGTCTGTGTGATTTTTATTTTGTTATATCTATCTAATTTCGTAAGTTGAAGATAATCTTTGCAAATCCTTTCAAAGCCGAAGAGAGAAAAATATTTATATATTTATTGTTTTACATTCACATGTTAACAATTAAATGTTATGACGCACAATAAAACTTGTATCATACGAATTGAGAGCTTAAAGCTTTTTCACGAAACATGATGCTTTAGTGTAAGAGTTTCCATTTGAAGTGGAGGAAAATTTGTGTAAATATTCCGTCTCTCGAAACATTCAGTAGAAGGCTCGTCGTCTGCAATGAACGTGCAAAATGATAACTGCTGTCTTAAGTCAGTCTGTACACATATGCTGACAACATGATATCGTAAAGCGATAAAACTCGATATCATATATATAATCGATTCTGAAAAACTCCTGTCCCACGTGGATCCAACATGGTCCAATAGCGTTGAGTTAATCTTTCAAAATCTCCCGTCATATAATGACGAAGTTTATTCGTTTTATTTCTAATTGTGTATGATTGCGCACGATGTATAGTCGTATGTATTTACACATCTGCGTTTATATTTAAAAGAAAGGTAAACATTGCACATTAAATATTATCAAAGTTTACATGTTAATTGAATACTTTCAGAAACAAAATTATGAGAATTATTATTTAATGAGAATTAATTACCTTAATGAGAATTCGACAGTGAGCTGTAAGTTGACCAGCACTTTTTAACATGTTAATTATTATAAATTCTCAATCAACAAGAGAAAACACGCGCGAGAGAAAACTTTTCTTGAACATTTCACTTGTATGCGAAATCGTGCTTATCGAGAAGATATCGTCGTTGTCATCTCCGCAATTAAAGCGAAGTACCGTAATTAGCGAACGAATCATCGTCCAATCAAGCAAGAGATACGCGATAATCGTATTGCAACATTTCAAGTAGACAAGAAATGATTGTACAATTATTCAATTTGTAACATAAAGCAGACTCATTAAAAAATTGTATTACGTGACTTCAAAATTTTTACATTTATAATATTTTCTTTGAGTTTAAAAAGTAAAGAAATGAAACAAAGAAACGAATCTAAAAAATGAGAAAATGCATGAATAAATGACAAAAATCTTTTTTAATTTATTGCGAGTCTGCGTTACGACAAACTCGACAGTTACCGTAATGTTTTTTTAATTACGAGAAAGTTTCATAGATTGCCTTGGCAATAAAATTTCTCGAATAATACATAAGTCGATTATTATATCGTACGAAGCTTTTTTTATTGTTATCTTTGTACTTATTTGTTGAAATTAATGAAATTAATGAATAAAATTAATAAATTTGTTGACGTTTTCATAATAATTAATTAATAAATGCTTCGTATTTTTGTGAATCACGGAATTATTCTTGGATATGTTACGAGACCTTGTTTGCCGCTCGCATCAGCGGCTCGCGTGATTAGCTAGTGATCGACACGTGAGACGAGCCTTCCGACTTTTTCTTATCAGCTTTTATTCACGAGATCAGTAGATCGGCATGGGCAAACATCGAATCGCACGTGCTCAGAGTTAATCTCGTAATACGCGGGAGTGCGATTTAACAACCAGTTTTATTGCCAGTCTTTAATATCTCTGCACGAGATGTATGGCTCTTGGCGCAAGATAAAACTTTGTGGAAGTGATTGCAAATTTTCTCTATCGCCGAGAGTGGTTGTGTTTGATTCTTACTCGTATAAACAATTATATTTACGACGTTATATATATGTATATATATGAACAATGAAAGTGTTAGCTAACATTAGTTAATGTTGAGACGTGAAATAAGACTCCCATATAATCTAAGAGTTTTATAAAATCTAAATGTTGCAATTAAAGTTCAGGTAGTGTTATCTTCCCACACACAGAAAAATATTTATTCTTCTACTAAGAAAATCGATTACTCAATTTAATTTTTTCCTTGTAATAAGTAACGATTATCTTTAATAAAGAATATTTTCTTGATAATAATCTTGAAATATACTTATCACAAGTTTTAGAAAAACTCATTAGTATATACCTAAAGAAAGAATTTATATTTTTTCGAAGACTATTATAAAATTAAATTGAAAAAAAGTAAAAATAATGAGTAAATCGAATTTTTAATTTATTATTTTTAATTTTTAATTTTAAAGTATTAAATTACTCGAGATTTTTGTCATTATTTTTAAAATTTTAATATAATAAAAATATATAAAGTAAGTAAAATTAGAAACATTTATGTAATGTTATTACTTACATTTTTAATAAATTTATATATATATATATATAATTTATTTAAAATATAAATAATAACACATTTGTAAAAATAAGTGTAAGAGGATATTCTAGTAATCTAGTATAAAAGATTAAAATTTTTTCTTTGTATTTTCTCAAAGTATTTGATGTACTCTCTAAATGGTAATTGATGTATTATCACTGATGGTATATTTATAGCTGTGATAATTAGAAAGAGAAAGAGTGAGATTCACTGTCTTTTAGTGATTTTCACTTTAAAATTGTGCATTATCACTGAAAGATCAGTATATTTTTACTGATTTCAACGATTTTCCATCGATTGTAATTTAAAGAGTAGAAATATGTGTATGCAAGAAAATTTACTTAAAGTCATAAAATTAATAAAAGTTATACCAATTTGAAGAAAGACGCTTAATGTAGTTTTAATTTAACGTTATGTGCCCTATCTTAAATTATGTTTAAAAATAATATGATAAAGTAATTCATAAAATTTTTCTTTTTTATATTACTTTTTGTGAACATTTTAACGTTTTCACAACGTTGTAGGAACATTATGTTCTATACATATTTTGAGTTTACTTGTAAAAGCAATTTGGTTTTATTTATAAAAGTCACTCGACGGAATTAATTTAAAGAGTAATTATTGCATTATAAGTTTTATTATTTACTCGTTATTATCTTAACAGAATGTACAGACTACTTCAAAACAATCTGAAACAATCTTAATCACGATATTGACAATGGCGGGGAATCCCCGGGAAATTAATAAACATTTATCAAATATTTATTAATATAATTAATTTTATCGAGGCACTTATAACTCCTGTTTTGAATGTATCGAATCTGTATCGACACATCGATTTTTGTGATCACGCGATTAATTGATAATCAGTTGGTTCTCTCTCGATTACGTATTACTTTGACCGTGACTTTTGTTTCGAAAACGAAATCGCAAGAAAGTCCATGTTCACCGGCCGGAAAGAAACTTCGCTATGCGCGTGTTGGGCTTGATAAAATAGTTAGGCTACACAGTTCGTTTACTGACAAAAAGAAAAAGGACGGCAATACGTCGCGACGCTACACTTTCTCGTCGTTCGAAATGCCGATCCGATAACATTACGAACGCGCTTTCGCCGTGGAAACTTTTTTTATGGCACTACAAAAGTTTCCGTAAAACACGCCGTGAATATTTCCACAAAATACGCCGAGATGTTACATACATATATAGTCAGTATCAGTGTAACCTAATAATACACACGCGAAATCGCGTTGTACCGAGTTTATTGCATGAATCACGGAATTAACATTATGATTATAACACTGATAAAAATATTACATGCTGTGGTTATTTTTGACAATTTTTATTGGAGATACCAAGACGAGCAATTATGAACAAGATATCTATAAATAATAATATTAATGCGATTCTTACATTTACAAAATAAAGTTAGAAATTTCATTATTACAATTGAAGTACAATTTTCTACAAAAATTAAACAAGTCTGAAAATTTGAATATTCCGGAAACAAAAAACTTTTTATTTTTAAATCGTTTATGATGTAATTATGATAATTTTCTCGAGACGTATAAGATATGAGAAAAAAGTCGTAAATTTTAATTAATATTTTAAGAACCCATTTAAAAAAGCAATTAAAGAGAATCTCTAAATCTTGTTTGATTTTTGCAAAAATTTTCTATTTACTAGCTATTTATATTTCTCGTTTTTTTTATTATTATTAAATTGTTCACAATGTGATGCTAATGATAGAAAATAATTTGACATCATAATTAATAATAAAATTTTTTTAATGAATTCTGATTTGTAGAAAATGGTTTAATCCTCCATTGCTTTCGTGATAAATGCTTAATTCACATTTTGATTTTTTTAAATTGGATAAATGTGATATAAATGTTAAAAATCTGAAATTTTTTACTTACAATATTTTAGATTATATTTATATTTATTCGTTTAGTAAAATTTTTGTTAATAATGTAAAAAATGTGTGTTTGTTGAATAAGACCAATGATTAATTGTTTCACATTATTCCCGTTAACTGATATATTTACAAAGTTCAAATACATAAATTTGTCACATTGTAAACGTTAAAAAAAAAAAACTTAATCTTTGAATATGCACAGTGCCAATGTTATTGCATAATTAACTAATCATTCCATTGCGAAGAATGTAGGTACACGCTATCTTTATCACACTCAATGTATTCAATCTCTTTATCGTCACTTGAATAGGTAACAATGTTAAGAACCGGGATTGACGGAAGTGGAAGGGACGAATGGGATTGGTATAACTTGCTACCGGCAACAGCTCGGTCTCGTTGCTCGGACGTGCCAGTTTGTCGTGCCCGCTAATGAGGCCGCCGTGATGGGGTCTGTGGGTCACTTTGTGGCCCACCGTTGATGACGATGACGATGACGGTGACGCGCCGCGAATAAGAGGCTCCGAGAACGTCGCGAGTCATTACCTCGTGAACGAGTCTTCGTGCCGGGAATGAGTTACGATTCCGGTGTGGAGAAGTTGTTCTCGTTAAGAGAGGAGATACGTCCGCTTCGGAATTTCTGCGATTTAGCAAACTCACGCATGCAATTATCTTTCTGCGGAACCAGTAGCACATTGTGTTAGAACCCGGGATTTTCCATAAATGCTCTCTTGCACGTTTCACTGTGCACTTCTAAAAAAAACGTGCAACGTAACTTTAATAATTATCTTTTGTAATATTTTTTAATATTCTTTTTCGATCGACTATAACAGCGCGCGCGATATTAGAACAAAATTTTTTTATCGAGTAAGATAATATAACAGGATACGTCGGATTAATTCGACTATTCAGTGATTATTTAATTTATATCAGCCATATCTATCTGTCTGATATTCTCTTGTCCGATAAAAATTACGATTATTAATTATTTGCGATAAATATTGGCATAACTGTCTTGATGTCTTGCTTAGAATTGATCGCATTCCCGAAATACATTCGATGTTGATTTATTTAACAGTAAGGAATTATACAGCAGGAATTATAAAAAGTTATGTTAGCTTCAGTCTCTCATTTACATATGTAGAAAAAAATTATCTAATATAGCGGTGATCGATTTTTGGACTACATTAAATAAGGCAAGATTAATTACATCCAGTGTCATCACAAGTTTCAACTGAGTACAGAATTGTAACTTTAATAGCAGTCATTAATAATCATCCTAGTAGTTCTTCACATCAACGATAATTTATTTAGAAAAATGCAAAAAATCTACAGCCAACAAAAACGCAGTAGTTTTTTTTTTCTCAAGCCACATGTAATTGCGAGCTGAATTTTTTCGCCATACTGGTTTTCAGCCTTGGATTGGCACTATGAGTAGATTTGGCGATACGCATCGTTGGCAACGATGTCTACTGAGAAATGACTAACATTATTCTTTTTTTCACATTTCAATAATTATTTTACATAATTTCAAATAGCACAGAATGTCCTATGAAAGTTCATTTTATGTTTATTTTATCGCGGATATTTATAATGTCCCGTTTTGGTTATCCATCAATATTTAGTGAATTCATCTATTGAATATCCGGATTATTTTCATATTGAGGTTTCTACTCATATGGACCACTGCCGCTAGGTAGTTATATAGCTGGACCGCTAATAATTTGTATGCAAAATTCAGCACACTGTTAAGCCAAGCGGCGCAAACTACAGTAACTGTTTACGGCTCGATCGCAATGGTTAACACCCATTTAATACTAATATTTGTAATTTCTACATACATGGAATTAATGAATGAATTAAGGAAAAATGTTTAATGTTATAAATTTTTTATTTAAATAATATAATATACTTTCATTGAATTGTAACAATCTTATATTATCTTAAAACATTCCACAGAATATTTAAAACATATATAAAATTATGAGATTATATTAAAATACATAATAACTTCTCTCTTAATTTCATGTAAATCTGATCACGTATGAAAATTTTATACAAGAATTTGTGGCATATTATATTTTATGACAAATATATGAATTAATCCTGCATTTCATATTTATTACTCGTTTAATTTATATATATATATATATATTTTTGAACGTCTTTTTCAGCAATTAATAACTACAAATGCACTGGAAATTATGTTTATTTTAGGTTTTTGTTTTGATATTCTGTGAAGTTTGTGACAAAGTCTGAAGTTATGACATGAAAAAAAAACGTCTATTGGATGTTTATTGCATTTTATTTGGTTACTTAATAAATGTTCCAATATTAGAATTAAAACGTCTAAGGAACATTCAATAGTTATTTATGTGCTATCTGAAATATTTTATATGCCATAGATTATTTAAAGTTAACTTGTTTTACTGCATGAATTATTACTAATACACTCTTGCATTTTAGTAATAAAAAATTGATAGCGAAAATGTTGATAATAATAATGTGGCGCAATTGATAAACAATATGTTAGAAACGCATGTGGAATATTATCTTTAGCAATTGTGTAGAATAATTTCTAAGTAAGTACAAAATTTAAGAAAATATTTTCTGGGTTATTTTCTGTAACTGAGAAATGTAAAAATTTTGGAAATCTAGAAAATTCTTAGAAATATTTTAAATATTTAAATAAGATATTTAAATTTGGTATATACATATACCATGGTACACTAATGAATGGCGCGCGCCACACGCACACGCACGCACACACACACACACACGCGCGCGGAGTTTATTCAAGTTTAACATTTTTCTTTAAATTTTTAATTTCTGCAAAAACACTACTTATATTTTTTGATACGGTCAATCATTTTTTAGTTAATATAACTATTATTTATAGTTTAAAACATGATAATTGATTATTTTTTAGATTTCTGAAATTTTTATTTTTTTTTTAATTTTTATTTTTTTGTCATATTTCCTGTATTTTAAAAACACTTAAAAGTACTTTAGAATATATGTTTATGATTTTTTTTCATAAAATAAATCAAGGAATATTACATTTTTGTACTTTTGTACTGATTTAAGAATTACTTTATGTAATCTACATTGTCGTGCTTATTGTTAGTACTTGATCAATTTTACTGATGTTACATTTATTTAAATGATCTTGGTGCTGAAGTATTATTAATCATGATATTTTCGCAGAAACCTATTTTGAAGTCCTATTATAATATAAAAGCTAGCTTTAGAGAGCATACGATATCTTTGCAGGAAAAATTAATGTTGATAACCGTATTAATCTTATTTTAAGAGATGTGAAAGCTAAGTATTTCATATCAAAATTAATTCAGCGATAATCAATCAAATACTTGATTTTCTTTTTTTCATTTTTGATAATAATTTTATTTTTGGAAATTAGTATTAAGATTAAGATAATTTTAATTGAGCACTTTAAAAAAATGCTCAGGTATTTGATTAAAGTAATATGTATTATCTAGTCTTTAGTCAATTTGAAGTACAACAATCTATAGACAAATATCATACCTGCTGTTTTATTATCATTGATAACCTGCTAAAAATATCGAAATATTGACTGTATCTGAGGACGTTAGAACTACTTTTTTTCGACACTGTAAACGTGAAAGCGTCAATTAAAGCGTTTAATCAATGGAACAGATAATAAGCCAATAATTCAAAGGTGTTGTCACACGCATGTGACATACTTATTTTCTTCTTGTTTAAACAACATGACATACTATTCGTAATTATTTTTATATTTTGCTGCAATTATAAATTATACTTTAAGAGTCTCGATTGATTAGTATTAATAATATTAATACTAAATAATTAGTATTGATTTGTATTAATAATATTAATAATTTATTTTTATCTTTAAGTAATTATTAATCTTTTTTTTTATATATCCCCAATTTTTCAGTTATTAAATTAAGTGAGTTAATAGAATATTGATAATGAATTAATAATATTAATAAACAGCAATAATAAATTATTATTTTTATCTATTACATTCTTATATTTAGAATTTGGATTTGATATATAGAGTATTCAATTTTGACAATTAATATAATTTTTTTTTGTTTATCATCTTGATAACACACAATCATATCTTATGATATGTTATTCTTATTGAAGCTAGTTTTTCATCAAAAATTAAAATATATATGATTATATATGATATATATAATTTATTATATATAATTTTTATTAATTTTGTGACATTTTTTAATTTCCTCAGTTACTTCTAAAAGTATTGATGTTTCGTAACTTTATTGTTTAATCTCAAGTATATATTTTAATATTTTTTTATTTATTGTAACAAATATTTTATGTTACAGATTTAAAACTTATGGCAATTTATTCGATAATTTTATTTAAAAAACCAACTTAGATTGTTTGAAGATAAAGAAAGAATAATCTAAGAAGATGATCAAACAATTTTAATTCGTGAATAAACATGTCATATTTTTATAAGATACGAGGTGCATTCCTTGCGGGAGAATAGCCTGCTTCGCACCACTTGAAGATTCATGAATAAAGGAAATAGTCTTGAGACATTTTAATATATGTGCTGAGGACATGCACTTGTTTGCACGTCGCGAATGGTTCTGAATCTGTCTTTCTTGAGATATTCCACCATTGACACGGTTTATTTAAGACAACTTCTATTCTTCGTGTGCAGACTAGACTCTGAAGAGAATTTTATTTTTCCGTTTTACCTTTTCGGCTCACTGGTAGACAGGTGCGATTCAGGAAAAGCGCGTTGTGCGCGTGGGAGAAGAGTTGGAAGTTCCACCGGTGGGGCTCCAACGGCGTGGTCTAATTGGCCAACATGCGAGGTGTTCGCCTCTAAGTGTCGCGAGTACGTCCGTGTTTGTAACAGTGTCAGAGTGACCGTCGCACTGGTTGTTACACGCGGAACAGGACAGACGCCGATTTTTCGGACGGAGCTTTCTTCTTTGGAAACCCTTCAGTGCCGGCAGACTTCCTCGCCGATTGACCCTTCGTCATAAGTGGCAACATGGTCGAGAATGCTATGACTCTGGATCGAAAAAAATCGGAGATCAAGAAACCCGAGGTCTTCGATGTGGAAATTCCAGCTTCTACAGGTAGGAGCGTTTTATGATTACACCTTTCATGACCACGAGTTAACTTCGTAGCGGAAGTGCAGCTTCTAAATGGCCTTTCAAATATATAACATCAAGTATAAATAGGCAAATATATATAAGTTGTCTCGGTGAATTTTCGATCTTTGATTCGATGCATAAAATATACTTATATTTTGTGTTTCTATTATTATAAATAAATAAAGATCTTTGTATGTATCTAAAGAATTAAAATTTAAACTCGTTGAAATTACAAGATTTAAGTTACTATTGATTTTAATTTTATATGTATAAAAATAAACAATTTCTTGATATTATTTATTTAATATAAATAGCTTTAGGTATTTTAGAGTCTTTTTAGAAAGAAGATATTGCGTAGTATTGATGTGACTTAACTTTCGATGCGTGTAAAAGTAGGTTTATGTGGTAGAAATAGGACTATTAGAATGACAAAGTTTTGTCTATCTGTTTTAACAAAAACGTGCTATTTTGATAATAGTACATGCAAAATTTTAATATTCCGTGTAACGTAATACAATTATTTTTGCTTTACATGGAAATTTAGCCACATATTCTCTTTTTAAATAAATGTATAGGAAAGCTAAATAAAAAATAAGAAAATATTGATGACTCAAAAAAAACTATAAAACTTGCGAAAATTATATATTACGCAGCGCGTCTCACAATTACCGTTAGTTATTGTTACTTTTTTTACTTTTTATATCTTAAGAAGAGTAAAATTGTGTGATTATAATAATACAAGAAAATAAGATTAAATTGTTAATAATTTTTCCAACAGTTTAAATTGTTATTTAAATTACACAATTTTACTTCTTGACATAAAAAGCTCTCTTTCCAAAACATAAAAAGTAAAAAAAATATTATATTAATTTTATAATTTTATGCCAAAAATATAGATAAATTTTGTTTTTTAAATTTTAATGTAAAATTAGATTTAATAATTCTAATGATAGTAATTATTAATGCTATCATTAATTATTTACGTAGTAAAAGTCAGTATTAACTGTGAAAATCAATAACAAATGACAGATCGATACGCGCCTGTATGTAACTATCTAAGGTTTAAGTGTGCGAATTCTAAGAAATATTGAAAATAAGAACTACAAGAAGTATTCTAAGAAATATTATCTTTTATCAGTATAGTTTAAAAACTATTATAATCTCGAGACATTTTTGGATTAGGATTTTTTACTCTAGAATATCTGATGAAATATTTAATGATGATTATAAAATACTGTATGTACATGTACATAAATATATGTACATATATTTATGTACCTGTACACATTCTGTATGCACATGTACATAAATATATGTACATATATTTATGTACCTGTACACATACCCACACACGCACACCCGAGTGCACGCATACGTGCGCACGCGCGCACATGTATATATGTAATTTTCGCATGTTTGTATGGTTTTGTTTAATTTACATATATGAGAATTATTTTACCAGATCTATTACCCCTTTCCTCCAATTAAAATTAAATTTAATTAATTAATTGTAACCAATAATATTTAGATTGTGTAAAAAATAAATAAGATTGCGCCTTTTAATTATAGCAACTTTTTTGCAAATAGATGTTTAGTTTTTATCAATATCCATTTCTGAAAGATAAAAATAGTTATTTTTAAGGAAGCTTTTTTTCTCTTTTTAATAAAGGAAAGTTAATGTTAACATCTTACTTCGTTTTCTAATAGTATTTTTTAAACAGGAGCTAAAAATAAAATATTGCATATGTGAAAACATTTGTAAATTTGAAAGTGTTTTCTATTAGAGGGTATATTAGTTTTTATAATACTTTTTCACATTTTGTAACAATTAATTTTTGCAATATAACAAAAAATAAGCATCTAAAAAATTGAATATTAAAACATAATAAGTTACATTCTTTTTTTTCCAACATAAATTATTTGAAAAAAAACATTTACAAATTTAGATGAAAACTTCTAGAAGTTTTTTACTTTAATGTAAAACTCTTTTTCTTGATTATACAAATATCTTATATTATTCAGCAATTTGTAATACAGCGCGACTATACATAAAGATTAGATTAAGTTAGTTTCTAATAAATTTATTATAGAAAAAAGCCATGAATGTATGATTTATAAATTTTCATTTTTTAATTATCCAAGGTCCAGTTTCACAATTAACACTGGAGTTTAATTAACTGTATTCAGTAGCAACATTTGTTTTATATAAATCATCTATTAGACATTGTTAATTAAACACTTCCTTCCTTTGGTTAAAATAGTTGTAGAACTAAACTTGAACAGATCATGTTTTTAACAGTATTAGTATTAATATTAATATAGTGTGATGTTTATTTTTTGATAAATAAAGACGTATCGCTTTAGGAGGCGTATGTCAGTATTAGTAATTTTCCTCTATGAAATACAGTGAGAAATTTATCGCTATTACTTCAGGCGATCGTATTTCTCGATTTTATCATTATTTTCAACGGATGAAATCGAATCTTTTCATTAATTATTATAATTTGTTACGTAGTCTAAAAACGCTATTCTCACTTCTGTAAGGTCAATGTTAATGATCGTGTTGGAATAATTAATTAGCAAGTTGTCAATAGTTGAATAACTTTCGAGTTTCACAGTGTACATTCGAAAATTCCGTAGAATCGTGTGAATTGTATTTTGTCAATTTCGCATAGTTATCGCAATATATATTCACACGATTTGATACTGACGATTCAATTTATCCTACATTATCTATTCATTATAACTGACACGTTGTAAAATACGTATATTAAGTCAAATTGGTTATAATTTAAACTCGCAACTAATACGAAGAAATGATGGTTCTACATAACGAGGTCGGGAATGCTCCCAGATCTAAAAATATATTTCAAATTGATTTTACAATTTAACACTCCTCAAAAAACTATTTTACGTTTAAAATGATTTTTCCCATAATCTCATATTCTACATTTAATGTTTTACAACAAACATATTCCTCTTTCAATAAAATAAAGGATTCATCACAAATTTAGGATATATTATTTTGTTTTTTTTTCTTGTATTAAGAGAAATGTGTCTTATATAAAAAAATAGGTTAATTTAAAACAGAGGGCTTCTACGTGCAGCATAAAAGAAGCAACAAGTAGTGGATTCCTCTATTTGTGAATATTATGTTAATACTATCTTTCTCTTGATTTTGGGAGGGAAATTCTTTTGAGGCATAAATAAGAGTAAAATTATCTCAGATTTAGATAATTCCACGTTTACCGAAATTTTTTTGATGAATAAAGCTTATTTACTATATTTACTATATTTATATATTTTTCAAAATGTTCTCTTAAATTGTCAATTCATAACTTCATTCCTTGATGAGAATTAAAAAGAATGCAAACATATTTCTTGCTAGCGTTAGACTTTACGGAAAGGTGAGCATTATTTGCAGTTACTAATGATATGGTGTAAGACCTTGCATTTCACATTTGCGAAATGAACAATGATGCATGGTAAAATCGAGTTCATTCACGCTCATTACATTGGTACTTTTACATCGATCGATGCGAATCACTCAGTGGCACTTAGATGCATTCGCGCGTATCTGATCCGACCAGGAAGTAATAAGAGCACGTGATTTTGTTGGCATTCTCTCTTCACCTAGTGGAATTGCCTGGAAAAAACGATTTGAAGTCACCGGCAGTTTTACGTAATGTTAAATAAACTATGCTGGGGACAATTACGGGGGACTCTAATTAACTCGCCTTCGCTATGCAACCTCTCGTGCTGTTTTGCGGCTTACAGTGAAAATGTATAAACACTGCCTTATGTAATTTTAATTTTACCGCGCGGTTTTTCAAAGCGTTATCGCGAGCTCGAATAAACTGCATCGCGAATGAAAGCGAATACATAAACTTGGACGGTAAAAAGATAAAATATTATACTCGTGATAGATTATTATCGATTTACTGCGTTATTATTTTGTTAAAAAAAGTACTTTTAATAAAATTTACAAAAACCAAAATTATTAAACTATTTCTGTATCCATATAAATAATTTATTTCTTATAACTCTTAATAACTAAGACTTATTTAAAATCTTTAATTTTAAATTCATGGATTTTATTGATTTATTATTTGAAAACATTTTTTTTTATTTAATCGAAATCTATGATTATAAAATGTTTTATTTTATTTAACAAAGACATGTTGAAGAGCATTTTTACAAAATATATTCGTAATTATAGTGCAACTTTGTGAGTTTAATGCAATTTTTCAATAAGAAGAATAAAGAACTAACAGCCGTGACGGTTGGCGGACAGTAATCATAACATTAGGAAAACTGTAATTAAAATATGGTTAATAATAATAATATCAGATTTAAGGTGGAATAGCGAAATTCATAAGCTCGTGATGCAAATCTGCAAAGTCCATAGAAACTTCTGTTTTCTACTTAATATGTTTTCCGCGGTTCACTGAGCTGTCACGCCGACATTCCTGTAACCTCCTAAATCTATTATTACTTCTTCTTTTTCCTTTGTACCAAGACAATTCTGGATTTCTTTTCATTCCTTGTTATAACAACCAACAAGGTCCCGACAATACTCATGTACACTTTTCAAGCGATCATTATCATACGTTATCACTCATTTAATCTGTTATAACTACATATTTGACAATATTTAAATGATGAATTTATTGTTGAAAAATTTAAGACGATGTTCAGTTGGGGAAAAAGATAATTCTCTCAATTTTCAAAAGATTAATATTTTATTATTAGATTTTATATGATAAATATCTTCTGTATCTCTTATACATTTCCCTTTATATTTTTAATCAAACGTCCAAAGATTGGCTTGTTATTGTTTTCTCTGCTTTCATTCCTTTGTAAATCTTTTAAAGAAAAAGTAAATTGCTAACTGACATTATGTATTGAAAGTAGTCGCATTTCACACAAATTCTTCTCAATTGCACTGACAATAAAAGAATAGTATTTGGTATTTATCACCATAACATAATTATGGCTATAACATGTATTACATTAACAAAAAAATTGTTGCAATAATTTAAAGGATTACATTCTTAACTAAAAAAAATAAAAAAAACATTTCTTGTATTAAAAATTATTATTTACAATTTTTAAGTATGAAACCAAAAGAATTAAAAACAACAAAAATGGCAAAGTTGTGAGTAATAATGTACATAAATAATCACTTGAGAAATCACTATATTTTTTATCAATGTTGGAGATAACTTAAATAGTTTTCAATATTTTTCGATGAAAATTTGTATGTTTATTGTAACATATTTGTTTATTCTGTATATATTTGTAAAAAAAAAATCTTTTTTTTAATATTAAATTTATTTTATTTTCTTTAAAAAATGTATAGAAATTAATCATTTTTTGACGTCAAAAAGCTTCTTAAATAACTTGCAATCCATTTTCGATACCAAGCATATTTCAATTATAGTAATTGCAACATTTTTTAAAATGTAACATATTGTATGTTGAACTATTTTACCAATATAATAATAATAATTACAAAAATGGAACTCCTAATCATAATTATGTTACATTTAATTATATTTACAAATACTAAATATTTTTCTCTTAGTGTAAAAATAAGTCGAAATAATAAGTAGAAAAATAAGTGGAACAACTGTCAAAATTGAAAAGTAAAAAATGACAACTATTAATTAATTTGCTGTAAATTGAATTGGTTGTGCCTTTCAAATAATTCTTCAGAATTTTAATTGCTTGCTTATTGTAAAGAAAATATACGTATTTAAAAGTGCAAAAAATATTTTTTAGCTAATATGTATTATATATATTAGCTATTATCTTATATATATAATATATATATAAGAAATAGCAAGAGAAAACGCATAATTCTCTTTATTTGCTATAAAGACGATTAAAAAATCTCGTTTGGAGAGAAATATCTTTGAAATTTTAGTTATTTATAAATAAAGAAGAAAATTGATTGAACTTCTAATCAGGTATCCTAATAGACTATATAGTAGTATTCGTCAATAACCAAAAAATCTTCATCGCCCATGCTAATATTTATTTTTGCACTTTACTTTGCGGCTCTCACATACTTGCATGCTCTTATATACTTGGTGCTCGGTTTTTTAAATGAGTTTCTCATCGACTACATAATAGTATCGGTAGAATATTTTATCAATTTTAATGTCTAATGTTTCAAGCATTCATGAGAGATTCATGAGAAATCGATTAATCTGTAGATATTTTTCAGAGCTCTCTACACTTGTTTACAAATACACAAAACCGGTTTTGTTTTTTCTTACTAGTTTGCATGTGAGAAATATTTTTTAAGAATTCTAGGATCCGTACAGTGCACAAAAAGCTGATAGAATACAAAAAGATTGACTACTACAAATAAATCATATATCTGCCTCTGAATACAGTGTTTGATACTTTATGTAAAATACTATATTATCTCTTCCTCTCTCTGTCAATTTTGCTAAAACTTGAAAAAAAGCATTCTTGAAACATATCTCTCAAAAAAACTTAAAAAAATCGACATTTTTTCATAATTTTATAGTGGTTTTCCTTCTTAAATACAATGCTTTTGAAGTTAATTAATCGTGTGACAAAACCCTCGAAACCCTTGGTTTCAAAACAGCTAACGGTTGAAATTTAGACCTGAGTCAGATTCATTCCCCTTTTCAGGAATCAAGTTAATCATATCGAAAGAATTTCAATGTAACATTAATACACAAAAATCCAATTACTTGGCATGTAGATATGATAGAGTGCTGTAAACTTTGGAAGGCTTTGTGTAACATATTATCGAGTGTATGTCTGCGACAACTTCTTTGATAATGAATCAGTCATTGTCATTGGCAAGTATGTCACGTGAACCACGTGAAGGTTTCAAATCATTACAATATACTCTCATGTTTAGTAATCAAGCTAACGGCTCTTTGATCGTGTGTATCTTGCGAAAGACTCCATTTCTAATGTAGATTACGAATTAAGTTAGATCATAGGTCGACTTGTTAGATACGTATAGGATACATATCAATTATTAATCGCACTTTATTGTTAGATAAGCTCTCATAATCTCATATTATGCAATGTTTATACCGACTTGCTTATGTTTGGGTAATCAAGATAATTAATAAAAAATACTTTAGAGAAAAGTATCAAAACCTTCCCCTGAAAAGATAAATGTTGATGACGTTTTACATATAAATGATAACAAAAAATATAACATTTTAATTAATTAAATAAAAAAAATTTTTTTAATTACATCAGTCATCAAATAACTTTTTGTAAAACTCTTATAGAATGTTTGTCATTATTTAGTGACATAATCATAATAGTTAAATAGTTAAGTTTCATTATTGATTTTCTTCATTTTGTCATATTGATTATTTTCATTGTCAGCAGACTCTAAATGTCTCATAAACACTGTGTAGCGATTTTTTGCCATTCAACGTAATACGATGTTTTGTTTTATCTTCATAACCTTGAGACTAAATAAGAATGTTAATATATGCGTAGTCACATAAATGTTTGAATAAAGATTTTACTTAAATATAGTTTAACAAAAAATCCGGTTCCAGTTCTTATTTTAATGTGTATTTCCGTGGCGCAATAGAATAATTTATTTCCAAGTTTATTTTGTTTTTCTATGCACTTTTATGCACTTTATTCTTTTTGAAATTTGAAAATTTATATAATTCAACGTAGTTCGATTTTTGGTAAAATCGGTTTCTTAATATTGTAACGTACTAATAACAATCTTATATGTCTGAGTAAAATATATTATTAAACTTTGGAGGATCCGAGACTCCTTTAAGGATTTTTGCTCTATCGATTTTTGTTTTATAATTGTAGTATATAAATGTTTTTACATATGTTATTTCAGAAATTTTTACTCTATAATGACGAATTTTTACTCTATAATGACGTTAGACAATCATTCTAACAATATCTAATAGTATTTAGTTAAATAAACACAATCAAGGGATGTCATTCTTTCCAGACCGAAGATTTATTTATTCGACAGTGGTACAACCTTTTTCGCCACTCAATCCCATGACATTGACAAAAAAATTCTAGCTCTTAAATTAAAAAAGTCGAACAAAAACATGCCGGTCCTCAGAAGGTTAATAAAGGAATATATTGTTATATAAATTGTAAGTGTAGATTTCTTAATAATATTATTCAAATATAAAATTGTCTACAATTTTGTTAATTAATAATAAAATTGGTTATTTTGAATCACATGATTTAATGGATGTCTTGAAATTTGATGTTTGAATTACATGTTTAGCAAGAAATAGTAATACACGATAGAAAATCATTTTGTATTTATGTTAGCAAAACTGATAAAAAATATTCTCGTTTCGAATAAGACAAAATATGGACGAGCAATCAGATTGTTATCACATATAGATTAAGTTTATCATCGATAAATTTAAAATTATTTATCTTAAAATGTGTGGAGTTGTTTTCAACAAATGATTTATAAAACAGAAAATTCGCTAGTAAATTAAAAAGTGGACCTATATACATGGCGGTTGAAAAATCTAAACTGTCCTTCTATTAATAACTTATAGTAGAGACTACTAATGGGACTACTAATTACAAGGATATATATTATTATGTTTCGCATTAGACGCCTGTTTTATATTTAATATCTTTTCCGTATTAGTTTTTATATATATATACATACAAATTTTGCTTTATGCATATCTGCCAAATGTTCCTTGAATACAGTTATCCATTATTTAGTAATAATAAAACGACAAAAATGCAGAATTGACATTTTTATTTTAATCAAAAATATATATCCATATGTCTATTTTAAAAAATGAAAAAATGAAAACGCGTTCTAAGGGCTGTCTCAGATCCGTACGCGTCTCTAGATATGCGTATATCGGTCATAACTCTTCATTATTTTTCTGTTCGTCGATCAAGTGGCCGGCTCTCATTTATTTAATTGCATTTACATGTGCGTGAATCTTGATAGCAAGCTTTTTATACATTTAATTAATAAAATAATAATGATAAAGAGCGATTAATTAATATATTATTCAGAGCTATGCAAAAGTATGATATGGCGGCTGTAATATTAAAATATTTCAAAATTTAGATTAAGCTGTAATTTTTTTATTTCTAATTTATTTCCAATTTCCAATTTGTTTTTATTTCCAATTTAATTTTGTAATCAAATTGTATTTATATTTTGTAAAATAATTTAAATTTAATAAAATTTTTATTTTTATATTTAACTTTTTTGATATAATACTTACACGGTCTATAATTATTATTATCTATTTCTCTGTAATTTTTTAAATTATAATTTGTTTATTATAGTTTTGTATTCTATAATCTATATTTATAATTTTTAAAATGCAAATAGATTCTTTGCTGAATGAATTATCAATTATAGAAATAATGAAAATATACTAATGTTTGCATCAGTTCGATTATATCACACTATGAATAATGCATTGAGTTTTATGTTGTATATAAATCAACGAAATAAATTAAACTTTCAACAATATAAACTTTTCATGACATACTTTGAATGTCTTGAGTTATTAATATTTATATGGATAAAATTGTATTATGTGTTGTATTGTGAGATTTACTTTTGTTTTTACAAGATTATATTTTGAAACATAAAGATTTCTTGAAGTTAAATCTTTAAAATTGAGTTTCAAAATAAAAATAAATAACATATTTTGATAAAAGTAAAATTTACTTTATATAATTATATTTAAAAATTAATAAAAAATGTTGATATTTTTTGGAGATAAGTATATTAAAATATATAAATACATTATATAACATATAAATATATTATTCAATTGATTTTTAATGTTTTTAATGCATAATGATAATATGCATGTTTAAAAAACATAAAAATGTTTTCAAAATGTTTTTGAGTTATACACTTTTACATTTTAATGACGTTTATTAGACGTTTTGAAAGGTACATTATACATAGAAAACATATTTTAATGACATCTTCGAATTATGTTCGGTACATTAATGTCCATTATATATCGATGTCCATGCATAGTACATCATAGAAGAATAGTACATCATTTAAACGACCATACAACGTCAAATTATTGCTTGAGAAGTATACTTCTATTATATCTTCCTTTAATTAGCCGTTTACGTCACAGCATTTATCTGCTATATATCTCCTGCAGTTATAAATAATTTATCTCTCTTTTCCTGCGTAGCATTCTTTCCTCGTTTTAAAACAGCCTATCTTGTTGTATGCATCAGTTAATCGATCGTGTTGTTACCGATTGTTAGGTATAACACATTGTCTGCCGACATGTACTAAAATAAAAAATATTACACGTACTAGTAAGCTTTTTTGAGAGATAAAAATTGCATGTAAATAAAAAGTTATTTAGCAATTTGTATTTTAGTAATTTAATAATTTGGTAATTATTGTAATTTTTTCACTGATAATAAAATAGCTCAACTATGAACTCATTAAAAGTTAAAGTTAATTTGATAACCGATTATGGATTCAACAGAAATATAATTACATTCAAAAAATTTATTACATAATTATATAAATTAAAATGTAACTATGTAATGTAATATATTTATATAGACCAACTGCAATTTATGTAAACAATATTTCGCGCATAAATTGTATGTAATAAAACTGTTTTAATTCCGTCTGTTAAAATTATATATGATTTTATGTAGATAAATTAAAATTGAAAATTTTACCTTTATTTTATCTGAGATACATTTATATGTAATTGATTTGATCTTTAATTAGATACTTTTACGTTATCTAAGCATAATACATTATACTTGATAAACTATCAGTCGCAGTGCTCTAATATCTAGCTTGTATTAATGATGAAGAAAGTGTCAATGAAGTTTATGTGTCAGTTTTATACTCACGCAAATTAATTGTACTTCTTACAAGCTTATAGTTTTAAACAATTGTGTATAATCACTGCTACTATACTGAGTGCCGCTTACATAATTAATTGCAATTAATGGCAAGCGTGAATAACCGGTATCGACGGCAATTTTTACGTTGAACTAGTTACTATTCTGGTCTTTTTGTGTTCCAAGAATATTATAGCACGATCAGAGTGAATTTGCGACATATCACTAATGATATGTTTATAGAAATTTTCGGTGTACAGTTTTTGCGCCATATTTTATTAACAAGAATTATCCCAAGTAGCACGTAAAGTTGTAAAACGGCTGCGATAATGTTGTTGCAGTTTAAATCACAGCATTTTTGTCCAGCACAGCTACTGCCACAACATCATTATAACGTTTTGACAATATTGTAGCAGTAAAAATGGGATAACATTTTTAGGTTTTCAAAATGTTGTTGCTGCTATTTGGCTACAACCAAATTATGATAATCTCTTCACAGCAAAATGGTATCTGTCATAATAATGATTTCACAGCTATCAAAATAGCTGAAATAGCTGTTGCAGTATTTTGTCTTTTTTATTAGCTGTTGTAGCGCTTTTGCAGCTAAAAATTTAGCAAAATAGCATTTGCTGTCGTCAAATAGCTGTAAATTAAAGCTGGCCGAACGTTATAACATTGTTATAACCACTTTTTTGCTGTCGCAGCTAATATAGTTAGACTGCGTTACTTGGGATTGTACTGTTTCTAAGTTCTTCGTTCTTTCAGATATTTCTACGGAAAATATTATTAGGTTTTTTTCACATCTCAAGACTACTTCTTGAACGATTTATTTTTTCTCTTTTAATGTGAAAAAAAAAGGAAGATAAATTGCGTGCAAAAAATTCAATCTTGAGATCTAGGAAAAGAACAAGTTTGTGTCATGAAAATGAATGTACGTAAGAGAAGGAAATATTTTGTCGACGGAAAACCATTTTTCAAGATTTTCTCGTATTAAAACGACTTGACCGCAAAATATTCGTGGAGAAGAACACGTTATTTATGAGAATTGTTACAAAATCATGAAACACAATTGCAAGAAATCTTATCACAGCGCAATATCAAGTAGTGACGTTAGACATTTAATTCAGGATGGATATTGCATTGTTAACATAATTCTTATTATAATATTTATTTATGAGTATTTTTTGAGCAACATGGTATTATTATTTAAAAAATATATGAAAGATTAATTAACACATATTAATTCTTCTTCTCTCTCTTTCTCTCTTTTTTCTCTCATAAAAAATTTTATAGTTTTTTTATATTTATGATATTTCTTTAAAATGATTAATTCATTTTTTTGCATTCATTTTTTTGCATCCTTTATCCAATTATTTATTTTTATTAATTAACGATACAATAATTTATTAGGTATCAAATAGTTGTTTTTAATATCAAAAAATGTGTAATCTTGAGCATTTTTAATTAAATTATATGCAACTAGTTTCTCTTCACAGTAATACGTGTATAATATTGACGCGCAATATGCATTTGTGTGTATTTTTTTCTTTTGCTGCTATAATATTAATCAATTCCACTTGCTCATAATTCCGTGTTTTTCCATCGTATATTTAACTATATTTAACATTATGCTCGACATTAACCGCAATTTGATGAATAATCGACTATTACATATTTGATTACATATATAGCTTAACTATTAATAGATTATAGAACTTTACATTACTATATTCAGTGACTCATAATTCCGTGTTTTTCCATCGTATATTTAACTATATTTAACATTATGCTCGACATTAACCGCAATTTGATGAATAATCGACTATTACATATTTGATTACATATATAGTTTAACTATTAATAGATTATAGAACTTTACATTACTATATTCAGTGATTCAAAATTATTGTATTTCTTAAATTTTAACTAGAAAATTATTAGTGATAAAAAAATGACAAAGTGACATTTTTTGCGGACTTGATCTCGGGATTAATGGTACCGATTTTATTCGGACTGATCGCAATCAAAAGTTCGTATCAATATCATATAATAAAAGCATTATTATATTTTTCATAACAATTTTTATTTTTGTGATATATTTAAATCGAAAATCTGATAACAAAAACTTAGGCTAAAGTTATGCGCTTTACTAATGCTAGTAACGTAGACACAGAATGTTTCTTTCGATTTAATTATTTAATAATATTTTTGGCGTGTCGCAAGCGCTATTACGTCACTTGATAGTATATAATGGAAACTATAAATTAGTAGAATTGTAGCACTTTAACAAATAATTATTTTGATATGAAAATTTTAAAAAAGGAGCCGTGGTAGGTCTATTTAGACAATAGCATTCTTAAAAGAGTATAGCAAAATTTTATGCTATTGTTTAACTTTACATAACAAAATGCGTACAACCAAAAACATAAATAATAAAAAAGCATTCAAGTATACATACATACATTAATAATGCACCAAAGTTTAAAAAGAATGAGGAAGTAAGTAATGAATAATTCAAGGTTAGGAAAAATATACCTTCAAAACTTTCAAAATGCTCAAAAGTAAAATGTCTGAACAAATAGCAGTTGTTATGTACTAACATATTAGCGCCACCACATAATTGCGAGCTATTAAATAAGTGATTTCATAAGTAATCATTAAAATTCCTCACCTAATAACAGAAATATTACAAGTAATATATTACCTAAGTAATACCTATAAGTAACCAAATACCTGCTATAATATCACCTTTTTCTTTATCTTCTATCACCTTCTTTAATTGCACAAAATAGATAGTATTATTAAAATACATATTTATTATCGAGAGAGAAAAGATAATATTTTTGAAATTATTTTTAAAATTTTATACACACGTACACAATCATATAAGAAATTATACGATTATTTGATTTCTCTTCGAAAAGGACAAGATTGATCTGCAATGAGTTATCGCGTCGCGATATTAAAATGATATTTTATCGAAACAAAACAGATTTGCAACTTATTGCGACATATGCAAAAAGCAGTAATATTGCGCGATTTTTTGAAACAGGAAGAAACTCTTTAAAGGCAATTTTAAGAGGTATGATAAAGCTTATATCTCATAATAATATTCCTTTTAAAAACAATTTCACAAGAGGTTTGATATAAATTTCATATTATAGTAATATTCTTTGAACACGCACTAGCTTGTCAAATTAAAAATTATATACTTTATAAGTATCAGATTATACTCAGACAAATGATTAATTTCACAAGTATCTCTTCAAGACTTGGCTTACTGATTACGTGATTACTATGATGTCAATAAATAATTAAACAAACAAATTATTACAAAGAAACGATAGATATATTCTAAACTTATGCGTTAGATTTATTGTCTTTTGTCATTTTCATTATATTATTTGTAATCTTTTAATCTTTAAACTTAATAATCAATTTGTAATAAAAATTACAGCTAATTAACATTATTAATTTATGAAAACTTAAATTTTTGTATATATATAACATAAATTTCTGTATATATACATATATATATATATATATATATATATATATATAAATAACATTAATTCTGATGCAAAAGAATTCTTTTTGCATCTCAAAAAAAATTCATAATTTAGAGACATACAATTGAGTTCTTTTTGAACTCTGTGCTATCTGGAAAATTATCTCAAAAGCACTGAAATTTAAGTTTTCATAATTTTAATTAGCTATAATTCAAACTTATTAAGCAGTTATGTTGTTCAATGTGCATTAATGGAAACTTGAAGAGGATCAAAATCAAGGTTGATTGGTTTTATAATAAAAACGGAATTTGTCAGAACGTTGACTAATTATCATTTATTTATCGTTCATTATTACTGGCGACTATAAGTTTATCTTTATATATAATTAATATAAAAACCTGATAAAAATATCATCAACATTTGAGAACTATTTTAATTTGTCAACAAATCTTAATATCGTTGAATTAGAATCACGTGCTTCTCTTGAAACCTGAAATTTGCTTCAAGTAAAAATTATTTTAATATCGTTGAATTAGAATCACGTGCTTTGCTTGAAATCCCAAATTCGCTTTAAGTAAAAATGAATACCCAATCAATCATTGTTATCAATCAATTATGACATTAGTATTAATATTTATCAATATCGTAGCGATAAAGCATTCTTACGATAAAGATGCTATGTTAAAATTAATCAATGTAAAATACATTGAGATTTCTTAACGTTATTTAGTCTCTAAAAATTCTCGAAGCTATTTAAATCCCTGTAAGTTGCACTTAATATTGTTGAAATCGCGGAAAATGAAAGTAGAAAGTGTCGAAACTCTATGCTGTTTCACAGTTCTTAGTGCATCTAATTATATTTCTGAACATTGCAGTCTGTCTTTTTTGCGGTTGTAATTCTATTTGAAATACGTTTCTTAAATACTATGGAATAAAATATGATTTGCGTGAAGTAAAATAAATCTTTTATTTCATTAAAATAGAATTAAATAAATTAGAAAATCGTAATTAAATAAAATTTTCGCAAAATATCCAGATTTTTTCACATTTTACAAATCTGCAAAAAAATAGATGAAAAGAAAAGAAATTTAATGGAAAAATTTTTCAGACGTTTATTGTGTGTGTGTGTGTGTGTGTGTGTGTGTGTGTGTGTGTGTGTGTGTGTGTGTGTGTGTGTGTGTGTGTGTGTGTGTGTGTGTGTGTGTGTGTGTGTGTGTGTGTGTGTGTGTGTGTATAGCCTACTATACCAGAATTAATTATAAAATAAATAAATTAATTAATACAATTGTATAATTAAATATATTTCTATTTTAAACAACAAAATTTACAAAATGCAAAAATAGAATTAAACATTTGAAAAATAAAAGCAATTTAAAGATTAAAAAATTATATATATATACATATAATTATAATAAATATATAGTATAAATATATAATAGTAAATATATAAATATGTAATAGAATATTGTATACATGTATGTTCGAGTATTTTATTAACAATTAAGTTACTTTGTATTCGAAAGGTGCGAGGACGAATTCTGAAAACCCAAGCCGCGCCCTTGGATACGACCTCGCGCAAGGATCGCAGATATAGTATGACGAATTATTGATGCCGCACCTTGACATGAATCGTTTGTGCAGTTAATGAACCGTCTACATGAAATGAATAAGATGCAACATGCAAATTATTTTTTTTTAATGATTTTTATTCGCTTACCCTTCAAAAATATTTATACGCAAATTGTGCATCTCTTCTTATGAAGCAGTGCATTCACGACTGCGTGTTCTGCGCGCTACAATTTATTTTAAAAAAGAACAAATAGTTATTTAAATATATTAGAATATTTTGTGCTGTACAAAGGACTGTTTAGTGTAAAAGGAATTTTTGTGAAAAATTGTCAAAAAATTTCTAATAAAATAACCTCACAATTAAAAAAATATATAAAGATACTTAAACAATTAAAACAATTTGAAATAATTTGAAATAATGAAATAAGAAAGATAATTTTAATGTTGTCCTTCACTTAAAAAACAAAACTTTAAATATAAGAGAAAGTCTCATTTCTCGGTTGAAACCGGATTTTAGTATTTAATAGATATCTAATCTTTTTATAGCAATTATTAAATATCTTTGTTAAGTATAAGACGAAGGATTCGTATGCTCTTCAGCTTCCTATGCTTTGTAGACGTCTTCCTTGTGGCGTGATCGACGCTATTTTCCACTTAACCATAGTAGATAATGAATTTGAGGGCTTTTACGTTTCCTGTTGACGTTTTGAAACTGATGCAATCGTCATCCGGGTATTAAATAATGTAAAGGCCGCATTTAAACCGTCCACGTGTTATATTCACGTAAGAGTGAGTATAATCAGAAAATCGTCGACATCCTACTTCTACATTTTCAATATAATCTTCTATGGGAAACGTCGCTCTGCAGAAATTTCTGCGTTAAAAGAAAATAATACTTTTTGTTATTTGAACAAATCTTTGACTGTGGAACAATGTTTTCTATACTTTTTAATTGAGAATAAAAGTTGATATATTTTATATTTAAAGCTTTTACGACCATTGACGTTGCTTCCAATAGAAAGGGCTTCCGGAGCACATACACCGAAAAAAAAGTAATATATCCAATAAGATATGTAGTTGCGGTCTGCGAACTATAGATATACTCAATACAATAATATATGCTATTGCAGTATCAACATTGTACCTGCATTAACAGCAAATATTATTGTATTGAGTATTATATGTAGTATTATATGTTAGCAGTCCGCAACTACATATATTATTGGCAAAATTACTTTTTTTGCGTATATGCTGCGTCTTAGTACAACGTTACGTCAAGTTGCAATGTTATTATCTTATATTATTTTATAGTTTAGATATTATAATAAAGTATATTATCATTAAAAGGATGAAAATGATAGAAGCAGATAAAATAATGGTTATTGTACTAATGATTATGAAGAAATATGGTAATAATTTAAGAATCTTCTACCTTGTCATTTATCTTGATTATTTTTAAAAATTAGCATAGCAAAATAGAAAATGTTTCTGAATCTGAAACATAATAATTATATATAAATAACATTAATGAAATAGGAAACACGAGCGCGGTGGGAAACAAGACGATCGTCGCCCGCCGCGAGGCGAGGGGAGCGCAAACAAAATTCATTGCTATTCGCAACGTTGTTCGTAGCGATAAGCGATGGGGACTAAGGATGGTCGACGATAGCTCATAACTAAAATTTTTCACATAAATTTTTAAACTGTACTACATAAATTGCGAAGCTAAAAAATTAAAAGTTGATTGAAAACATTAAGAGAATCATTTCATAGTATTTTCATTGATATACTTGAATTTTAAATCAATGAAAGAGAATAATTCGTTGGAAATCCACTACAGCTTATGCTCTTTCGTAATTTTGCAAGCTTATCAGAACTGTTGCGTACATTGGCAATATTTCACTATTTTCCGACAATAATTATAAGAAATGTACGCATGGAATCGAAAAATTTTGGAGAGCTTTTCGTCTTCGATTTTCATGGGCAACACGATGGTATAAATATTATGCGAAGGTTTATTAACATCCTGTATACATTTGTTAAGAGAATAAGAGATTTATTTTACCGACCGAATTAATCTGCGTGTGTACGATAATATTAATTAATATAGTAAATATCGATATATTATTTCTATAAATTTAATATATTAATAATACATATGCAAAATTTTTTAATTTTTTTTTTTGTACTAAACTTATTATTAAAAACAGATCGAGTATCGTTTTATATAAAAATTTTATTTATTTATATTATACAATACATAAACAAGTATTATGACAACTCGACACGCCAGACATTGATAATAAAACTGTAATTTTTCTTTTTTTTATAAAGTCGGTGTGTGCGTGCGTGCGTGAGACTTGACTCTACATTATTGTCTATACTATAAAGTAGAGTTTATACTAAGTCTATACTATTGTCTATACTAACAATAAGAATAGGATTTTTAATTTTGTGTTAACAACAAAAAGATATACTTTGTAAAAACTATATTACACTTAATCGGTAAAATAGGTCTCTTACTGCACGTCAATTCTTACTGCACGTCAATTTTACCGACAGAAAAACTTACACACATGCATATATGTAATAATGATTTAAATAAAATAATATCAATATGATATAATTATTATATATATTTTCTATTTTGTGTAAGTATATGGCAGAATTTTGTATAAAGTAAATTTTGAACACCTTAACAACTCTAGACGTCTAGAAATAAATAAAACAAAACTAAATTTTTTAATTTTTTTCAGTATGATGTCGATTAGGTTTTGAACTATATTAATATATGCCTCATTAATTATGAAAAAAAATTGTTCGATTAATGTGATTATTTTCAATTCACTATATATAATCTTTTAACTGGCTTTTACAGAATTAAAAAATCCTTTTCCACAATTAAAGTACAGACAATAACGCAATGTGCACATAATAATTATAAAAACAAAAAGAAAAAATATGTATAAATATTTTTTTTCCGAAAACGTTACATACGCATTGTGTTGTCTGTACTTTAATTGTGAAAAAGGATTTTCAATCTTTTGTAAGTGAATCGAAAATAATCAATATATTAATCGGTAAAACAGAATCACGTTTAGTTAATAAAACAGATGAACGATTTTAGAATCCCTTTAAAACAATCTCGATCGGCATAATTTTAATATATGTCCTCAATAATATATGTATATTACACCCACACACACACACACACGCGCGCGCGCGTGTGTGTGTATGTATAATATGTATATATATTGTACTTAACAAATAATGCAGACAGCATTTCAATAATCAATTAAACGTCCTAGCACGATTGCAGACGTCCTACTCAGCATTATGTTTTATTGATCTATAAAATTAGCATAGTGATAGCATATAGTATGTTTTCATGCTGAGTACAGCATGTATTGTCGTGCTAGCATGCTTATCGGATTATAAACAAAAATTTCTCTCGATTCTATTTTATCATTGAAGACACTTTTATTGCAGGGATCTGTTTTACTACAGGAAAAATTCTGATAAATCTCAAATCGATAAATAATTAACTACAATTAAGAACGCAGATAGATAACTATGCGTAGTAGATTTTATGTCTTTTTTATCGACATAAACTGTAATCTACGTGATGCTTGTATTAATTGTATCATCTGCATTATGTGTTCGTTAGTTAGGCAGCATAATTAAATAATCACTATTACTTATACCGGTTAATATCTTTCAAGAAAATATTAAAACTTTTTGTTCAATATACTCGAATTATATTAAAATTTATTAGGAATATCCTTATACATTACGGTCTCAAATTGTTACCACTTCCGATTTTCACAATCATTATCACATATGACATTTATAAAGAAATCATATCATTTTTAACACATTTATATTTGTCACAATATTATTCGCAGATATGAATAAAAGTAAAAATTTAATTATATTTATTTTTATAAAATTTTGTATATAGATATTCAATCAGTTTTATATCGCGTACGTTTTTAATTTGTATTAAACGACATTTGTGCCACACCTGATATGCAATTATGCACATTGTAAATGTAATCGCTATTTTACGACCGTGCAACAAAATCATACAATATGTAAATCACAAACACAAGAGAATGCGCTGCGTCACAATCGCCAAACAAGTTATCGATTGTGCAATTACTCAACCTCTGATCACGTTTCGCGGAAACTGCCGCTGAGATAAAAATTAAATTAAAAAATTAGAAAGAAAAGAACTTCCGTGAATCCGTGCCTTTCGGAATTTACGGCTCACGCGTTCGCATAGATCCATGTTCGATAATTACGCAGTTCGCATCTTTTGAATGATCGGAAACATATGATTAATGTGTCCATTCAGTTGGATTGGAAGTGTATTCGCTTCTCGTAAATTACGTCGCACACTACTCGCTGATAAGAAATCGTTATAAAGGGAGCTCGATAGCTTAGTTGTCCGATAAGAGTAATAATTATTTATTAGATCTTTTAATTTTTTTATTTCCATCGATTTCTCTGAATTGCTTCGACATATGAAAACACTTATTTATGTATCAAGTATTTAATTTCAAAGAATTGTCATGTACAACATGTATATATGTACATACAACGTGATTTACGAATAAGCGGATATAGAAAGCCATGAAAACATGGTGTCAATTTATTTAGCTGTGGATTGTTTTAATTTTCAAGATTTTTTAGTTTAGGCTTCTTGATTAAGATTTCATCTAAAAGTTCTTTTTTAAATATGAAAGTTATAAATTTGAAAATTGATACATTTATTCTTTGATAATTGAATGTCTTCACAAATTTTTTTAAAATATATTTTTGACCATTATTTGCAAATCTGTATGAGCATATAAAAAAATACTGGCGCGCTACTGTTCCTAATTTAAAGTACAGAAATTATCCAAAACAAAAAATTAAAAAAATTCTTAATGTAGTTCTTGCAGTATAATTCTGACCTACAATCAAATTAAAATAATGATTTTGCAAATGTAGTTTAAATAAATGAATTTATAAAATATTAATGAGAGGTATGATTTAGGCGATTGGTACACATTTAGCAACTTTTCATTGTTTTCAATTAAGATTTAATTGCGGTATAGTAAGATTATTACGTGTCAGTTTATTTCCTAATCTACTATTACCTGCAGTTTTTCTGAATTTTTTCTTAACAGTTTTGAAAGCTTATACTCATTCTTTTTTAAATCTAATTTATAGGCTATAAGATCATAAATTTATTATACAACTTCAAGGACAAGCACCTAAGACACTTAAATATTTATTATCCAACAGACTATAAAAAAAAACATTGATCACAACATTCTTTTTCAATTTATGTTCTGAACGAATATGCTATTGAGCGCGTTTGAGCAATTTAAGGCGTTCTTTAAAAAATTTAACCAAACAATTGATCTTTGATATAATGCAAAACAAGATATTAAAATAAAAAAGTAAAAAATTACTGACATTGCAGGATACAAAATTTTCCGAATTGACTTTACAAAACTGAAAGTTAATTTCTTTACATAAAGTAAAGTATATGTAAGAATAAATAATGGAAGTAAGAGTAAAGTAAGTAATAAAACACTCGATTTAATCTTAAGAACAAAATTTATGTTCCATCGGTATAAAATTTAAAAAAGTAAAACATTAAAATAAATAGAAGAGTTATAGAAACTTACATTTTTAATAAATTTAGAAAATGAACATTGAGTTAAGTAATTAAGTAAATAAAAGGATTTAAACTTAAGGATTAAAATTTAATCGTATAATTTGATACAATTTTTTTTAATTATTTTTATTTTTATTATTTTAATTTTCAAAGTAGTGATGATATTTTTGATATTTTTTTTACATATTTTATCGATCCTTGCGTATAATTGCTTTGTCGAGAGGCTATTCTGCTTGGCCCGATTTATATAAGAGAGAGATCGGCAAGGAATGACAAGATAATTGCTAATTAACGTTAGATTCGACTTAAATTACTTAATACTTGATTAGAGGAAACGCATTTACGCGCTTGGCGACAACCCGCGATTTTGTCTGATTTGCGCGAATCGCACATTCCTGCACCGATGGCTTTGAACATTACATACATGGCAATCAAATCAATTATAGGCTGCAAAGACGACGATGACGACGATTCACGCATACAACGGCAAGCTACAAATTAACTCTGCTTGGAATCCCGTGGGGGTATACTCTTTGCGAGAACGTTAGCAACGGCGCGAATCCTGGGGTCAGACAAATATTTGCTCGTTACGTGTCTTCGCAATTTCCACTCTGGAAAGTCCCCGCATGCGTATCTATAGGTTTGTTTTTTATTCCTGCACTCCTGCACTGGTGCAATAAGTTAGAATAAGAAAAATATATTTTTTCTCATTCTAACTTATTACACTAGGGCAGCAGTGTAGGAATAAAAAACAAACCTTTTGTTACCCTGTTCGTAATTCTAAATCGGAAGTCCCGCAGTCGCGGAAAAACTTCGACTAATCCTTTGGCCCGACAATACTTTCAAAATATCGTCTGAAATTCCGCGAAATCTTTATTATTACCATTTCAATTTCTTTTATTATTATTTTCTTTTATATATTAATTTTGCGGTATGTGGAGGGCATTTCCTTAAAAAATATCTCTAAGTGTTAGCTTTGAAATTTTTTCGCTATTTAATTTTTAAACCGCTAGACAATTAATAAATATCGTACAATAATATTGTATAACATTTTTCTAGACAATTCAAAACAAACTCAATATAATCTCCAGACGATCAATAATATTGTGCAATAACATTGAGTGTCTAGAAGCTGATTTATGTATATAATATCAGAAAGTGTTGTGCAGTCTACGTTATCAAGCATAATATTAATATTAGCGTTTAAGAATGGGTTCTTCACGATAAAGGCAAATATATGCCGGAAAGTTATTCTCGATACCGCTATTATTGATATATCAGAAACGGCGTTTATAAACAGAAGAATTTTCGATTGCGCCCATCAATCGTTGATTGAAATCGCATATTTGAACGTGGCAAAGAATCTTATAATCGCCATCGGACAATCAGACTCTCAAAATAAAGTCCTCCGCGAAACATAAATACAACATCGGATTATTGACAATACTTTAATTAACATGTGCCGCATAAACTGATGAGCCATCTGTATTTTCTATTCTGACCATTTGGCGTTCTGAATATAAAAGAAATATAAGTCATGAGTGAAATACTTTCTGATATCATGCATGAATATCTAATTATGATGCATGGTGCAATATTACCGCTAACGGCGATTCACATGACATTGCAATCATTTCTTTGAAATATCGAATAACATAATTATAAATTCTCGTTAATCTTTTGCTTGATATAAAAATTATCAATTGATATTAGATACGTGCACTAGTCTGTACAATTTTTTAATAAATTAAAACATTTATAAGAATAAATTGCAAAATAAAAGTTGCATTGTTATAACTGAGTTTTTGCAGGCAAGATCTGTAGCACTTTATTATCGGTTTTTCTGAGGTGATCTGACCTCGGTTGATTATTAAAATCGAAATGATTGCTCCAGAAGCATCTATATTATTTTTCATATTTACTGATACGACTTTGTTACAGTATGTGTACACCAATTTTTATAAAATTTTCTTGTTATTCAATTTCATTTAAGGAAAGAAATATACAATAGCAAAAGTAAATTTTATCAAAACTTACTTAAAAACAAAAGCATAACTAGTAAACATCTGAACTAACGAAACTCAGAAAATTCTTTGCGTGCACTAACCAGATACTGAATAAATTACGTACACACATAGGCACACGTACGCGCACACACATACACACACACGTGCGCACGTGAAAGGAGGAGCATATGTATTTTCAAGTTATTGCTGTGCAAACTTTAACCATACGAATTTATGTATACTTACATATCTTAATAAGGATGTTATAACAAGCCAGTAAAATAATTGAAAAAAATTTATTTATAAAAATTGAAATATTTTGTAAGTACTGTCCCAACAAATTATATCTATATTTTAAAACAACAAAATGCCATCATGTTACTTTAATTATAAACTGAGTCTTAATTAAATAATTAACAAGTTTACTACAGAAACTAAATAAGTCTATTTTTATTATTTTTTATTCTAGGTTGTAGCGATAAATCATTCTCTGTTAGTAGCGCCACATTAAACAATATTGTTCCGACAAGAATTAAACAAAAGATTGAAAATATAAAAGTATACATGAAGAAAAGAATACGTAAATATAAAATATAGTATAGTAAATATACAACTTCCGCAAAAAAATTAAATAAATCCAGAGATTTTTATGTTTTTTAATAAGTCCTAAAAAAATCCGCAAGTTGTTAATATATTTACTATATTAATTTAATGATATCATACCTAGCGAGACTAGTTTTGATTTTATTTATTAGTCTCATAGTCTGTTTTAATCGTATTCCAAATTCTACTATAAATCAATAAAAATTTTGTTTTGTATTTTTGTTTTGTTCTGTATTACGTTTTGTACATTATAAGCATTTTTATGGTAATAATTTTTGTAGTTTTTTAATCATTATGAAATACATTTTATATTTTACAAATAATTATTTATAATGATCCATACAATGGACGATAAATCACATAAAATTAATATCGCTTAAAATGTTAATGCAATTTGATGCAATCGCGAATGCGATCGAATACCGATCGTAGCTCCAATATCGAAGTCTGCTAGCGCGTTTATTTTGCTGTCACAAAAATGACAGCCGGAAATACAACTGTTCTAAATAGAGTTCTAAATAGTTGATTTGAAAGTGCCAAAATTCACCATGCGACGTGTGTTGATTATTCCTTCTCATAATCGATCCGCTTATCTAATCCGTACTCTTCCGCGTGACGCAAGCTCAAATTGAAAATAAAAACGTATGAGATAAAGCGATTGTTAACATTTACTGCGATTAGCTATATTTTCCTATTAGATATGAGGACAGATGTTCATTGGATAAAATGATATAAGCTGTATTTTCCACTATTTCGAAAACTTTATCTTGAAAAGAACGTGAAATTTTGTTGCAATATTATGCAACTTTCGTGTTGCTAGCGCAAAGTATTAATAAAAAATAAAAATTCTAAAGAGTAAAAATAGAAAATTATGATATATAATTAATGTGTGTGAAATAATTACGCACCTGTGACCTAAATTATAAATAATACAATATTTATCCTACTCGATCGCTTATCTGATTAACAATTTTAATCAGTTTAGGAGTAACGATAATGATTTGCGTCATTCAGTAAAATACTTTGCCACCTTTTTGTTCGTGTAAGTAATTTATTTTGATCTGTTTGAAGATGAGTGGTGAAGACAAAGCGAGATAGAAAATTCCAATTAAGCATACAAGACGCAAAGATATTATTTTCGCAGTGACGCAATTTTTCCTACTTACTATATACGATGTAATTAGAACTGTTACGTACAACAATGAGATTGACAAATTCTACTGCAATAGCACATAATTAGTAATATTTTTTAGATCAGTCTTAGAAAAAGATTTAATATAATAATATAATAATTTTGGTCTAATTCATGCTTACATTTTTGTTTCATATTTTGCGAATCTTGATTCAATATATATTTCATAATGCGCATTTTTTCATAAAAAATATACAGATAAATAAAAATAAATTTAACGTACTGAACAAAAACTAAATTTTTTTATTGCTTACCCTTAAAAATGTAATATTAAGCAGTATTAAATTGGCTAGTAATTAATACATATTTTAAATATTAAAATCACTGCTGTTAGTACATTTAATATTCAAAATAAGTAATAATTTCTGGCCAATTTAATTGCCAATCTTACTGTCCAGTATTACATTTTTAGAAGGATAATTTTCTAAAAACAGATTTTATCTTCAACAAAGTTTCACGAAACACATCTACAAAATAATATAATTTACTTTTCTGACTTTTACACGGTTAAATGACACATTCTGTTTGAAATTGGCATTTTATTCTACTTAATGACCGGGATGTATGGCAAACAACTTTTGCGAAGCAAACGACATGCCGTATCCACGGCAATAATCCACTTAACTTTTGAGTCCAAAGGTCAGAAATGTAAATCATATGGTTTCGGATGTGTACTTCATTGTTGTGAAGCCTGATAGGTATTCATTTTTCTCATAATTGTAATTGTTCCTCAAATAGCATCCCTATTTATCACAATTACTGAATCACTGAATTATTTTCAATGACTTGTTAAAAAATAATGAATTGTCAATTTAACACTTATTAAAGCATATCTGAAGAAAGCTAATAAAAGTCAGTAAAATAAGAATAATACACCTTTTTTTAGTATTAACGCAAGGTAACTGCAATTTGTAATCGAATATTTTCTCTGTTATTTTCCCCAAACCCTTATTTTAGATGTAAAATTAAACAATTTCCACTTAAACTTCTTTTGCAGCTATAATTATTTTTCAAAGTGATTTTTAGAAAGTTTAAAGACATATTACTTTCAAAATAATAAACAATTAAGTCTCAATACTTGATTGAATATAACCTAATATCTACCAAAGATATGATTTTTTTAAAGACATTAAATGAATTGGATGACTAGTTCTGAATATTTTATAGCAACCAAGTCAAAAAATATCATTTCGAAAAGAACGCTGAAAAAAAAAACTTTTAAAGTACTTTTCTTTTCTAATAAAGTAAAAGTTTTGAATTATACTTTTTGCTACTCTGATCCATAGTTTATACAACAATTCCTTTGCTTCAGAAAAAAACTGTCGACTGCTTTTCATGAATCATTCTAAGCATTTGGCGGCTATTTTATTACTCACTTGTTGCAACGATACTTTGCCGTCCGTTTATTTCGTAGAAATTATAACTGTTTGATTCAATATTTAGATGCATCATTAATAAAATATTGTTATAGTCGTTGTGTCAGAGGCTGTATAAGCAACGTCATATCTTGTCGCTGAACATCGTTTCTTTCGGAGTTATTGACTAAATAACGGAATTCAAGTCTTCGTTATTATTTTTTGAGTAAATTCACCTTCGACCTCAGTCGTCTAAGAATGAGAGAGATTCCTTCATGGCAGTTTTTTTAAAAAGATAGTTTTATTAAGAATCTTATCGTATATTTTAGAAATAAAATTTTAACGAAAGTGGATTTGTCCCAAAAATAATAACAAAAGCTTTTATTAAGCGTTATTTGATCGATAAGCTTAGAAAACAATGATCGGCGGTAAAAGCAAAAGTCTTTAGTTTAATCTTAATCTTAAGTTAAGAGCACGTAAAAAATGATTGTCACATTGTAAAATATTAATTTGTCTTTATTGCGAATATATGCCTGTAGATTTGACTATCAAAATTCTATATTTCTAAGAAAAATAGGATTTTATTACAGATTATATGTTTTTATCGAAAATATAGAATTTTTCAGTGTCGTTAGGCAAGTTTTGAATTTAAAATTTATGATTAAATTGGACATTTTTTGCTTGACTTTTACTCCTTTGATAATCTTTTAATATTATATTTGACTTTTGATTTTCGGACTTTCTCTATTGTTTGGAAGAGACATCGGACTATTTTTACTTTATTTTAATTTCATTTCTATACTTTTTTAATGGTCGTACATGTATATACGTACTGAAAGGCATCCGAGCCTAGGATCGAGATGTTTACGGCAATATGTTTATTCAACCTTGTCAAATCGTTGATAAACTATTTTGCAAATATTTTCCAATGCCACGCACTGACATCTGCGGTGACTCACATTGATAAGAAAAAGAAAAATTGTCTGCTGATAAAGTCTTCTGTATATCTGAAAAGAGAAGAGGGATTTCCGTCCCTTGCTTGTCAGACTTTAAAAGCCACGCTAAACCATATAGCACGCTACTCCCATGCTCGCAATTCAAAATACGCGCCGCCAAGAGTAACTTTTGCCGCGCTGCGTTTTGATTAGCCGGACGCTCGACGTAGCTGGCTCCGGCTGCCAATCGGGAACGCGCATCGGCCGCTCGGCCCGCTCGTCCGTCGTTATCGGCGCGGCGCCGGCGAGAGCAGCCGGTCAATTACACAAGTCCCGGCATAACCAGTGCGCTTCGTGCCACACGGGGACTTAACCTTGCCTTCCCGGCCGCTGATACAATATTTGCCGTCGTGTGTCGCGTCCGCGAACGTCGTCCGCTAACGTTGCCTCGTGTGCGCCGTCGTCTTCCCCCGACGTCATCGTCGTCGCCGTCGCGGCGACGTGAGAGAGGAGAACGCAGGCGCGTATCACCGTGGCTCATTTCGGCGCCTGAACGAAACGAGAGCATTCGGAGGAGCGGCAACGGAGTGGGTGCGCGCGCGCGAACGAACACTTGGCGTTATCGCGCCAAACGCCGTCACCGTACGTCGTCGTCGTCGTCGTTGTCATTGTCATCGGGGGTATTGTGAATCGCGTTTGCCCCGTCACCCTTTTGTGTCTCTCACGTCCCGCGTGCTTTCCGTGCGATGAACAGCGCCGAGAACAGGGGACGAAATGGCCACGTGCTCGTGTGGGATCAGCCCGGGCTCGAGGAGGACGAGCGGGAAAGAAGAAGAAAACGAGGTACGTGCCACAGCGGATTCGCCAAATTTATTCGCGGAGCGAGCGAGCGTTGAAATCGAGGAGGAAGAGACGTTTCTCTGTCTCTCTCTCGCTCTCTCTTTCTCTTACGAGCGCAACTCGACCGATATTCTCGTCGCGCGAGCTGGAGTTTTCGGGCAGCTTCTGCTCGAGAGGCGACGAACGTCTCCGTCGTGACTTCGCCGTTGACATCAGTCTGCGTAAAAATAGCCAGACAGACGTGCGTACGAAATGGAACAGTACAGGGGAGATTGCGAGATTCCTCGGGCGGGAGGGAGGAAAAGAAGTGCCTTCATTCAGCGAATCTCGAAATTGGATGCCACGTCGGGCGAAATGTATATGTACTACAGAAGGATGGCGTGGCTCCGTGCGACGAGGTAATCCATACGGCTTCGCCGTAATAATTTTTTGCGCCGCGAAATGCCGTAATTCGAGACGAGGTACACTCGCGCCGCGCCGCGCCGCAACACGACGACGTCCCGACAGCGGCAGACCACGTGTTCGGTTATACATGTCGCGTGCTCCTTCATTTTCTTTCTCTCTCTCTATCTTTCTCTCTCTCTCTCTCTCTCTCTCTCTCTCTCTCTCTCTCTCTCTCTCTCTCTCTCTCTCTCTTTTCTGGCGAAGGGTTTTTTTCTGCTCTTCAACACGTGGGAGTGCTATAGTGATTTCCTACTGCTGAGTTAAATAGAATGTGACTTCGGACAAATTCCGATTACTTAATCGGCGATTACTTCGAACGACAGAGAGTTAACTTAAATCAAAGTTTTCCACTTGCAATCTGTTGTTGCCTGATCTGATCTTTCTTTTGTATATTGAATATAACAAAAAATTAATTCTCTTCATTTTTATGTGTATAATGAATTACTAATTACTCTATTCATGTCAGCGATTGCTTAAAGCAAAAAAAATTAATTACATTTTATCTTTTATAATTAAATTTTTTTCTCCAATCTCTTTCTTTCTTTGATCTTTTTTTTTAAATATAGTGTATAAACTATTTTTAAACAAATAGTTAAGTAAGTTAATTTTACTGGTACTTATATCCGTGGTAATTAATTATAAAGTATAAATTATTAATTTATCCAGTTGAGAATTGTTTACAACAAATTAAATATAATTCATTGTCCCTAACATAATTTTTTAATATAGTGATTTACTACTAATAATTGTAGCCTTATAAAAAAATGCATATTATCCGATGAAATTAAATTAATCGGAATTTGCTCGAAATCGAGCGCATTTAAAAAAGAAAGACTAATAATTTTTTGTCTTGTTATTTTGCTATTTAATTCCAGTTTCATACATGCTAAAATAGATAATTACATCGTATAATATTTCTCAGCAAATGCATTATAATTTTTCGCGATATATATCTGAAATTTACCGGAGGAATATCATAAATCTGCTATATTGTCGAGAGATTAACGTGAGAAACTAAGAACACATACACGTATAATTGAAGATTGCATTGTGCACTTTAGATGCACGAGATATCTTAAATAGGTAAATTTCCAAGAATGTTTAACCATACGGTTTTTTTTTTATTTTGCAAGGACATCGAATTATGCTGACTTTGTATATCTTGCAACGATTGTTTCACAGATAGTGCTTCATTCTCCATAATGTTTACGCAATTGTAATACATGACAATCAGCTACTTGTCAAGTTTCACGAGTCTCAAAAAAGCTGAGAATCTTTTTTTTTTTTTTTTAATCTTTTCGTCACCTAAGTACTTATTTCACAGATTTTATCGCACGCATCAGAGTGAAACTGCAAATATTTAAATAACTGCTGCTAAAATTGAATACGTATATTTTAAAATTTGTATCTAATTACATTGTTAAATCGCTCGTGACCTTCCAAAATGTTATTCATATTAAATTTTAAATTGAAAAACATTTCGGAAGATACAATTGAAATAAGGTAATGGTTTCAGCTAAATTTCATACTCTTTTTTTTTCTTTTTTTTCGTGGAAAATGGGGAAAGGACGAATTGCATAAGAAGTTTTTTAGTTAAAAAATAGACCTTTTGTGTAACAATAACTCTTAGAGAAATATATAAAATAAACTTCATATCAAATGCACCTAAAGCTATATTCTTTTTCAGTATAGAAAACCTTATAAAGAAACATTCATTATTGGGAAACAAAAAATTGATCAAATTTTGTTGTTTAATAGCCAATGAAATGGTAGCAAAATATAGCAAAAAATATTCTACACAGAACTCGCATTATCACAAAAGTCTAATCTAAGTCTGCGCACGATGAAAGAATAGATATTAGGAATAGAAATGAGAATTTTAGAGTCAATTTCCTCAATGAACATTAAACGTAACACACAATGGGTATGAATAAAATATAAGACATAAATGTGTCAGTATATAATTTATTACTTATCTGTAGTGTTCAATGAGGAAACTGATTCTAATATTCTAATTCCTATTCTTAATATCTAACCTTTCATCATTGTGTGCAAGGCCTAAAGAGTACATATTTTTCCGCATAAACCATATCGGAAAAATAGTGTGGGTGCACGCGACGGCAGGCACTTGACGAAGACGCATCGTGAAAACCGCCGCGATCTGGATAAAAGTATAGATAAGAAACGTCCGTTCTTCAGCGGAAACGGCTTTACCGCTTGCGTTATACATTTGATCCGAAGAATCGCTCGTTACGATCACAGAGGGAAATCACCGCGGGCGATTTTTCGGCGGGTGCGCAGACGTCAAAGAAACGTTCGAGAACAAAGTGCGTTTTTCTCGCGATACGACGCCAAGGTCGCCGAATGACTCGTGCATTTAGTCGTTATTGCGAAAATATTGTACAGCGTGCTGCACATTCGGCATGCGTAAGATGCCGTAAGTTCCCGCGGGGGGCTCGTCACTTTTTATCCTGTAAACACGCGCGTAACGATCAAACTTATCCTGACGCGAGATATAAATTTACTACTTAAATATATACGTGAAACACGATTTTTATAAGAATAAAATTTTTTTTTCAATTTCCAATGTTTGAAAATAATAATTTTATGTTTAAAACATGTTTCAATTTATCAATCACTCATAAAGGACAAAAATGCTTCACGTCAAAAACGTCACGAGTGCTTATCCGCGAGGGGTTATCCGCGAATTTCTTGATCAGAGATGTTGACTTGCTCTTTTTCTAACGGAAAAACTTCTAAAACAGATAGAAGCAACGGACAATCAGAAGTTTCACCGAAATGAGAAATTTCAAAAAGACAAAAACACAAAAAGCTTTATTTTTCATGTATCTTTAAATAGATTTTACTCTTTCGCGGAATTAAAAAAATTAATTAAAAGAAGAATGAAAAGAATTAAAAGTTTAATTTTGCAATAATACGTTACAATAGAGATTTTCACCGTAGGAACATTATGTAAATTTAGATTTGAAGAATCCGTGAATAAAAACGTTTGCAAATGTTTTAGAATGCTCCATATATGTATATTAATTGAAATTAACATATATGCTGTCTGTGCTCATGATTATGATAACTTATTATCGAATTTAGTTATCTTTGTAAATGCAATGAAGGAATGATACGTGACCATAAATCACTTCTGACGATAACAAAGTTTAAAACTGACGGTATTTTGACCAGATCGAAGTACAATCTTCGCTGAGACAAATTCTAATGTGAGAAATCGATAATGTTGTATTTTTTACTTCTTTATATATATAATTTTTATCTAATTCGATAGATTTTTATTTCGAAAAATTTTGACGAAAAAATATTTTGTGTAAGAAAGAAAATGTAATTTTTAATTTTTTTTGTATAGAGATGTATTATATATTATCACCCAAATATATTTCTACCGGCATGCTGTCATTTTGTTTTTTTATAATCACGTTGTAGATATTTTATTTGTCAGTTTATTTATTATTTTAAATATTCCCTGTCGCTATATTTTCGACAGAGAGATAACTCTTTAGGAAGTAAATTTTATTCTTCTCATACGTGACAAACTATTGTATCGTCTGATTGTGTTGAAACTTCTTGTACCATCATTGATTGCATAGTACTAATGCTTGCATGATATAAAAATTGTTTTGATTTCCACCTAATAGGTTTTCTATATTTATCTTTATTAATAATAGCGCTTCAGTAATGGCAAAGATTCATTTAGAAATTGCTTTATCTTGGATCATTAGGTCGAAAATAGTGAAGTAAACACTGTTCAATTAGTAAAAACAAAACTTTTTATATATAATAGACATATTACTATAAATAAATATGAACGATATTAATTGGAATTGCTAAAGATATATTGATTTCCATTAAATGTCTCGTAAACACTTTCAGCAATGCTTTGGCACATTTAACGTCAGAACAATCATTTTTAGGATTAATTTGATTTGACGGTAAGATAGCATATGACAGTAAGATGTATCATACATCAAAAATTTCATTCAATGATGAAAACTTCTTTACAAGATACCATATCTTTATTTTAAAAGCTCGCGTAATCATCACGCTGATGTGCGTGACGTGCAAACGCGCGTCATATTTATATTACCATTTCTCTCGAGGGATGCATAAAATGTATATTTTGGTTACTCGCGTTTTTTTGTAATAAATTATACAGTGTTGCTTATTACAATATGATACACTACGTACAAAAGTTTTAATTAAATATGTTACCAAATACCATATTCAATGCGTTTAATCAAATTTTTGTTGAGTGAAAAGTATAAAAATATTAATTATATATGTGTGTTACACATATTATTAATCTATATATATATTATTAATTGTTTTTATGTAAATGTATATATATAAGTAGTATTAGATAAATACATAGTTTTTAAAAATATCATGAATTATGATATATATGTGTAATGTATATGTGCAAAAGGATAACTATCAATTTAAATATGTATAAACTTATAGTCATTCTTTTATTAGGAAATAAATACTCTATTTTACTTTATAATGATTTATTATCATTGCAAAATTATTATGCTACTCTCGTTAACTCAACGAGTTCGATTACTTCGCTAGGTTCGCTCTTCATCTTTTCATCACTTTTCCAGTCTGATTTTCGTTCATCCGTATGCACCGCGCGACGCGTCGTACACGCAATGCGTCCTGATGTTCACGTATGTCGCAAGTAATCGTAAGAACGCGTGTTCACGTGCACGAGACACGGCTGTCCCCCTCTTTCTCTGCCAATTCTCGCGTTCGCTTCTTCTGCGACGACGACTCCCGTCTGACCTCTCTTCCGTCTCTTCCGTCTCATCTCTTCCAATCGTTCTTTCGGCGCTGTGCTTCTCTGTATTTCGCAACACAATGAAGACACACCACGATATCCTCTATAGGATTTTTAAAAAGTAAAGGTCATCGCTCGGAATTGGGAATTCAGAAACAAGAAAAAAGAGTTTGCATGAATATAGGTTGAGAAATACGTTTTTCTTTTAGTTATCGCCATTTTTATCCTTTATTTGTAAAGGTGATTAAGTAGACTGTACATACACTGATAGAAAAATATGATTTTTTGACTATAATTGCATAATAAGATTATTATAATCAGGAATATTATTTTTATAATAATTATTAGAATAATATTAGTAATAATAACTATATACTTATAGTGATATCAACTACGATATTATACAGCTTTAAAATATAATATATTATTGTTATTATATAGAATTATAGTCACAAATACAACACAATTTTTTATCAGTGTACCTCTACGCGGATAGTAAAGCAATCCGCAACTTTCATTTCACTTTAATTATGTTACAAAATTCATAAAAACTATACCTGCTTTAAGTTTGACAAAAAAATTCGAAAGCAAAACAATTTTTAATTTTAATATAAAAATGGCGGTCACTCTAAAATAACAGCCATTTCCAAATTTATATTCATATTTATATTCATAACTTTTTTTCGTTTTTGGATCTTTAATCACCTAAGCGATTGTCCTATACTTTTGGAACATCTTGTATATCGCGGTATGCCGGAGCTATTTCTACCGAACCCGACCACGTGCTCGACGGCTGGTGATGACGACGGACGATGCCGTAGGTGCTCGATGACGGTTGTCTTGGAAATGACCGACCGTGCATACGGACTCGACACACTTATAAACGATAATTGATTGATCGATTAATTCCCTGTCTCTTCCTCAGAATCTTCTCTCCTTAACTGGTGCCATTAGATTGTATATGTAACAATACACAGAAATAGCATAATAAATTATTTGAATTAAATATATTTGATTTAAATAAATATATTTGAATTAAGTAAATATATATCTCTTATTAAATTTAATAACTAGTAATTTAATACTTCAATTAATAACAATAAATTAAAATCAAAATATGATTTGTTTATTAGTCTCTTAGATTTTTTTCGATAAAATTTCTTTATGATCTTAAAATGAGTATTTTTTTTAAATACATGTGAATTTTTCTCAAATTTGTGATAAATATATTTTAACATTTAAAATTTTATCAAGCAAATAATTTTTCTTAAAGATAATCCTTAGTTAAGAAAAGAAAAGTAAATTGAGTAATATATTACTTTTCAGCAGAATTGACGTTTCTATGTGTATGGAAAATTTGTTGCAAAGTTATTTTCGGAAATATGAGTCTTAAGTGATAACTTAGATTATTTGCAGAATTTTTGATTAAAAAGCATTCTACTCATCAGGTAAATTTTCCAATGGCAAGAAAAATAATTTATCAGATTATTTAACGATCATTTAATAAAATAATCACACGCCTACAGATTATCTCTTTCGTGGAGGTATAAATTTCTATATTTATAAAAGTTTATCGTTGATAATACATTATTTATTAGATAATATCCTATATAGATATTTATTAGATAATATCCTATATTTTGAAATTATCGATAGTATTTTTTCAACGTATCGGTGATAATTCTCTTTTTTGTGTGTGACGCAATTAGACATATTTTGAATGCGCTGAGAACGGAAAATAAATTTAAATGACGCATCGAATATCGTCGAATTTGCTGAAACATTCGGATACCTTTGGCAGATTGTTTAGGTTAACGTAGCGATGAACGCCACTCGTAATTGTTATGTCTTAGTAATTTTTTTGCATTTGGTTCAATTTAAGCTGACATTGCGCATTTCTCGACATATCGAGATGCACGCGAGTGTAAGATGAAGTGCATCGCGGAATCTAGGCAGAAACTCATGCCCTAACTGTGAAAATGACATATCAGAGTTAGGTTGCGTGCAAGAATAGATGCAGACCTAATAATATCGAATAATCCATGACATCTATTTTCGTCATATGGTTTCTTTTACGCGATCTTTTTTATAACTCTTTTTTATAACATTATTAATGATATCTGGTATTTTATTTTGACTCGTCAATGTGTCGACATTTTTTCACATTGTGACTAATCATATAATTCTGAAATAATTGCGAAGAATGAGAACAAAACGAATAAAACTATAAAAACATTATATGTGATTAATAATATAGTATAAATTCTTTTAATTTGGTTTTTTATTTATAGATTTTTTTAAATAGTTGAAACACAATTAAAAGGAACTTATGCATTATTGAACATGTATAGCCGCATAAACACATAAATGGACTAACGTCAGCATTCGCCAAGCGTTAGCATTCATTAACTTATCTGCGCACTTATCGCTATATAAATATTAAGAATAGATATTACGGATTCGCGATTTTCTTTTTTGTAAGCAATCGATTATTATTTTATTTCGCAAAATTGATTTTATAAGCTCTATTTATAACTTATAATAACCTGCTAATTTTATTGCTCAACTTTATTTTAAGTATATTTTTGAAATATAAAAAGTTTAAAATATAATGATTTACATGACGAATTGTAAATCATTAAAAACTCTTAAAATTATATCTATAAATGGTTTATTTAACATTTTTTTGTCGGTAATAAAATTTAATGAAAAATAATTCCCTGTATAAACAAAAATAATTTTTAATCCCAAAAATTGCAACATTACAAAAATATTTCGTCGTAAGACTTCAAGCAGTATCTACAGTACTACTATAGCAGTATCTACTATATTGTATAGTGAACCAATTAAATAAGAATACCGCTACATTTTCTAACATTTTCGAGCTAATTAATGGCATTTTAGTAATGATTTGGTGTCATAAATCATTTAAATTTTGAGGTTTGATTCTATAAACTTGATTTTAAGAAACTCCTAAAAGCAAAAAATCAAAAGTTATCCAGGTGATTACTCAATTGCTTCTTGTCAATTTTTCAGGAAGTGTTAAAAAATCTCGTGCTTCCTTTTCTGAAACATGGAAGGATACTATCTTGCTAAAACAAAATTATATCAAAATTTAAATGAAAATATGGTTTGTTTTAGATCCAATATTTAGTTTTTTTCAGCCATTTTAAAGTCAAGTAAATGGTGATTAAACAGTATATACATACGTGATATGTTATATGAGATTATGTGATTTCCGTTACTAGTATTAATGACGGAATCTCACATACGTAGTAAGGATGTACTTAACGCTTGCAATGATAGAATTTTATCCTTATTTTATCTTCTTCGTTTAAATATTATAAATAAAATAAACAAGAAGAAAACGTTAGCAAGCGTTGCAAATGTTAAGTGGAAAAATGCCTTAATAATATCTGTAGTTGCCCATCTACATGTAAAATGGACTGCTGATTGCAAGAAGACGTAATACGTGTAGAGTGAGAGGCAGATAAGTTGATGTCACGTTCCGTCTCTTTTTGCGACTACAACCAATCAAATGTTTCATCTTTTTACTAGAAAGAGATGAAAATAACATCGACTTATCTGTCTCTCACTCTTTATACGCCTTGCTTCTCCTTTCACTGCAATCAGCGATCCAATCTACATGTCGATGTCACCGCCATTTGTTTAACTCTAAAAATACGGCTCTACTATTCTCTTATAAGTTGTAAATTAGCGATTTAATTATATAGATTTATTTAATTATATAGATATTTGTGCAGATCACATCTTATTAAGTATTCATGATGAAACAGGCAATATAAAATAACTGTTTTACATTCTTGTTTCCATTTCATGATTTGAATATATAAAAGAAAATCTATCAACTATCGAGTATGAAGCACTTTTGATTATTTCTAAAAAAAATGTGTTATTTTTTTCAATCAATATTTAACAAATATACTTAATACATTTTAAAATATAATATAATATAATTACATTTTAAATTTATAATTTTTTAAGTATATAAAAATGAAAAAAATTGTATTATATTTACAAAATACTTATAAAAGTTTAATTTTTTTGTGATCTCGGTGTGCTCGGATTTTCCCTATCTTAGAAGATAAGAAAGTATGAAGTATCTAGAAAATATATCTTTTATTTAAACATAAATAATTTATGCGTAACCTTTTTGATATTACATTTTGCGGCATTTTTGAAATAACCGATCGATACTGCTGTTTGTACTGTATGTTACAAGATATTTAAAAACCTTATGAAGCAGCGCGCACAAGGATCATTCGGTGGTGCAGTCATGGATAAAACGCGATTGGATCCGGGCCAATAAACCTTCCGCGTCTTAGCCTTCATTTTCACTTATCAGCGAATGTGCTTTGCTCTCGTCTCAATGGTTATTTTATCAATGATTCGCCCGTGGATTTTGATCCAAGCGAAGAAAATTCTCGCATTTACGTAAATATTGACCGTCAATTGGTACATTTTAATTCTGATGTATTTAAATCCTCACTCAATAATCTTCTTAATTATATAATCTTTATGAAGTGAATTCTAAACTTATGCAAGTTCAAATGACAATGATATTAAACCATCAATCATATCGCAGTCGTACTATGTATGAGATTATTTTCTTCTAATTAAAGGGTCTCTCGGAAAAATGACAATAAGAAGTAAAATGATAATTTTTACGTAACAATCTCTGTATCGAATGTCTGTAGAAATTGAAATTGATATATCTAATTTTGGAGTTGTTTAAAAAGAAATAAAATTTTTTATTTAATTTCTGGAATTAAAAATTAATAAGATATTTAATATTAGAAATCCGAAACTTACGAAGAAAAGACAATTATTTAAGCAGTTATTATAAAAGAAGTGGTTTTAAAATTGTATTAGAAAGATATTCTTACTATTATTACATGTTTGTACGATATATTATTTGTATCATAGATTCTATTATATTAATGATTCATAAAGCACAAACATTTACTTTTCAGATTTTTATATCTTAATAATTTACTTATATCTTCTAATTTTTTATATTTGATATATTATTGACGTCTGTTAAAGATTTCAAATTCAAATTTTACTCATTGTTACATCCCCAAGTTTTGATGTTGGAAGAAAGATGAAACGGCTATTTAGTCATTTCTACTACGATTATTACTAAATATATAATATCAAAAGAATTAGATAAAAAAATCTTATTATTAGGGTTAATTACAATTTCTATAATGATGATTTTTAATTTAAAGATTATAATTTAAAACAGTGATTTATAAATTTTAGATAATATAAGTAAACGAGATATTAATAAATATAATTATTGCGCATGTGTGTGTGGTTCTAAGAAAAATTAAAATATATTTGAAAATTAATAATTTTACGCAATGATAATAAAAGGAAAATAAATAAAATTTATGTAATATATGAACGTTATAGAAAATTTTTGTCGAATATTTTTGATACATTTAAAAGTTTGTTGGGTCAAAAAATCTATTTTTTTAAATTGCATTTTTGTAAAGTTGGCAATGGAAATATATTGTCAAAAACACTCATAGAAATACTGTAAAATAACGGAATTGTTTACCGAAATGATACGCAAGTAAAAATTAGGTGCGCCAAAGTATACAGGAGATGGTAATCTTAAGGCAATTCTTGATTTAACTTTTGTCATAAAAACGAATGAGTGCTTAAATCATGTCAAAAGCAAGTGATTAGACTTATTGTTAGAAACGTAAGAAAAAATTTAAAACTCGAAGGAAAATTCACAAAGAAGCTGATACAAGATGTTTCAAGCTATGGCTTAACAATAACCAGATATCTATTTTATATGTAAATAATATCTAAAAAAAAGATTAAAATTAATATATTAATTTATTTCTTTTAAACAAAATTCTTAAAAAATCGTGTAATTTTCTAGAACTGTTCCTTTATAAGACAATTATGGAAAGTTATAGCAATAGCTATAACTTTCCATAATTATAGCAATATATAGCAATAGCTATTTTTAAACTTTATCTTCGTGATTAATCAACCCTTAGCTAATAATCCTACAATCATATTGACGTAATTGTAAGGTCAAATTGGCTTGATCTCAGATAATGAGAGATCGCTTTCGAACAACGTAATGATTGATACTATAATTGGTTCCAATTTAGTAAACGATGTGCAACAACAAATGCGAGAGCGCCATAACTACAAATAAAGGTAATGTTCACACTTTTCGACCGCGTTTGTGCAATTTTTTCTTGTAAACTTGCTAATTGTAAACCACGTCGAGTATATAGATAGAAATCCGACAAAAATGTTTCTTTTTCTTTTTTTAACGTTTGGTAAAAAAATAAAAATATACATATTTTAAGTAATTATTCTTATTATATGCGTATAATAACTTAAAGATATTTTTCATTATTACATAAACCATTTAAACAATATATCATGTACATGTTTAAATACTTTGCAACATTTAAAATGAAATGTATGACATTATGAGAGCAATATATTTTATGATTATTGCCTGTGAAATTGTAAATGTGTTCTCTTTCATAATAAGTATATGTACGCGAATTTTTTAATTTTAGCCGCGGAGTGAGAGAAAAGACTTGAAAGAAGAAGAAACAAATGTGGTTTTGAATAATTTATGTGTGGGCCAGAGGTTGGTTAATTTAAACATCAACGAGAACGTCGTTCGATGTCAATTGACTTAAGCTGGTTTGGCAAGTAGGCGTCGAAATTTATTCCTAGAAACACTGCGCAAATTGAAACGAATCAATTCGATGCGGCGTTTCGCTGATCCTTCGATGTTCGTCTCCTATCTTATTTTCCTCCGTTTACTTTTCTTTTTGTTTGCTCTCTGTCGGCGATGTCTAGGAGAGTACGGTGCGACGTTAATCTGAGCGTGATAAGAGAAATACAAGTTGAGTGTAATCGGTCGTAAAGTTTTGTAACATCGACCGAGAGGAAATGAAAGGAAAAAAACAGAAGGAGTCGTTTGTTCTGTGCGATGATCATTTTCTGAGCGAATAACTAAAGGCTACGATAAAGTATTTATGTACATAAAGAAGCATAACAGGTATATAAAGATGATGATTCAAGATATAAAATCTAGAAATAATTATCTACACATAGAAAAATACATAAATTGTGTAAATATTGCTTATTATTTAATTGTTACTTAAATGATTAAATAAATATTACTTATTTCAAATATTTTATATATTCGCATATATGGAGTTCATATATTCACAAATCTAAATTTATCAGGAGCATCAAATTTATTTAGAATATCTTTTGAGTTCTAGTAATTTAATACTTCAATTAATAAAGCAATCAATTAATCAATCAAAAGAGTAAGAGTGAGAGAGAGAGAGAAAATGTTAAATTAAAAAATCAATTTACTTATTTTGGCTTTTTTTTAATAAGATTTTATAATATACCCTGAGAGAGTATAGATTCTTCTTGAGTACACATAGCAATGAGTTCATAAAATTTATGCTGAATATATTTTATATTCACCGCTTTATATGTATATATATTTTTATTTTTCTTAATATATTGTAAGACTATTATCAAAAAATATTCTTTGTTAAAGATAAAGTTAAAAAAGATAAGTATAACTGGGTAATTGCTTTTTCCTGTAGTAATAGAATATTTTTCTGCCTGTAGAAATGAGAAAAAAGTTCATCGAAGCATTAATTGTTTTCAGACCCTTGAAAAAATCTTAGAAAATTTTCCTTAAATTAATCATTTTTGTTATTTTTTTAAATACTTAAGTTTTGTTATAATGTTGTAGTTTTGTTGTAATGTAAGGACTCGCTTAATTACAAAGATATGTGGAATTAAATGAGATTTTTTTTTAATTACAAAGAAAAAGAGAGATGCTGCGTCAGATTTTTATATAAATATAAATCTACAGATTTCTATTTATATAAAAGCTTGACTTATCAAGTTAACCGACTACGTTATCGATTATGTGCATGTAGTATGACTCATGCCTAAATCACCGATGATAAATATCACTTGAACGGCGGTCTCTTTGAAACAGAGTACTTGTCATTCCTTGCTAATATCATTAACTTCGTTAAAAACCGACGATGATTCGCGTATCTTCAAAAGATTTCTCGGTCAAGTAAAACCGATTGTATTTAAACTTTGGGTACTCTTATTTAAAATTAATTAGATAATACTAGATGAATTCTGATTCACATAACTGTTAATCGCTGCCGTTTCCTCAAAACAGCAATCTTTAAATAGCACATGATCTAGCGACTGTATATTTCGTACGACAATTTATAAGATATAGATAAAATAATCGTTTACTAAGTTAATTTTAACTTGGTTTTTTTTTATATTTGATATCTAATAAAAATTTTTGAATATTGAAAATTGTGTATAAATTAACTCATATCTCTTACTTATTCATTATCTCTAACACTCATTATCTTTTTATCTAAAAATATATAAAAGCTTATATTAAAAGCAGATTTGTTTGATATTAATAATGACACCGATAACACGCAATGCAAAATATATATGAAAATACCGTTGCAAATTTGAGAGAAATGGCACTCCATATACTATAGCATTGCTGATGCAATTTCGATTATGGAATATTACCCAAAGCTTTTTATATACTTTATACAATGAAATCGTACAGTGTCTCCACATTTTTTTACGGATATTTGTCGCGACACTTGAATACACTAAATTACACGCACGAGCAATTCACTCGACATCTTTTTCACTTTCTCGTATCTCTGTGCCATACCATTAATCGGTGGTCGTCGATCAATTAACAGTAATACGATGACAAATTCGATCTTTCTATGTCGACTTTGATCAAGTGCAGTGCATAGCTCGTAACTTATCGATGTTACGAAATATTATGAAACTTCTGTACTTCGTAATTCGTACGAATTCTTGATAATTGTCAATAATAAAACCATCAGAATTATTACGCACGACGGCGGCGTTTACACATGCCTTACACAACTGATTACGATCTATGACTCACCTTCCATTGATTACCGTGCAAAGCTCGACAATTCTATTGTGAAATGATGAAAATTCTCGAGAAGCTTACCCGAAATTTGCACGAACTTAGACAATACAATTGATTTTGATTTTGCAATTTGGAAAAGAGTATTATATTTTCAATAAACTATTTTTTTGTCAAGCTGCAGAATGACTTTTTTTTAGATTTCGAAAGAATTTTGATTACGGCTTCAAAATACTAAATTTAAATCAAAAGTTTTGAACGAAAAATTGTTTACTCTTAAAATAATTTTATTTATTATTAATAATTTATAAAACAATACTAAATAAAATGTATTCTAAGTATAAAACTACTTATTGAAACATAAGAATTTTATAACGCTTTATATCACTTTTTACGTATATTGTTAATATTCTGTTAATAGCTCTCAATTAACTCGTGTCATAATCTTTTTTGGCGTAACCCTCACCTCGGCATTGGTCCCACGATTTGTCCTTCGGTTATTTCCGTGAAAGTTTGGCAGACTATCTGCTAATACACATTAGCAGTTACAGGACATGCTTTGGCAAATATTTCAGGAGCGTCAATTAATGATTGCGTTACTATTGCGTCTTTATTTGATTATCACGGTAATATTTAAATGATACACACATTATAGCGCTATGAAACATAATATAACATATATATATATATATATATATATATATACACACAATGCTTTTAGGAACATTTGCGCTTAAATAACATTTCAGGTAATATAATAGAATAATGTTAAATTTAACTCTATTTTCTGCATTTCTTCACACAATGTTTAACAGACACTAATGTCATGCCTCTTCTATCATAATAATGGCTATGTTCAGAAAACACAACCGTTGCACAACAGTTGAGTAATTTGCTAATATAATTGGTCTAAATTTAGAGATATAACAGTAAGGATAATCACTGACTGCTTGTGTTTTCTGAACGTAACCATTGACATAGCATAATTTGTTCAGTATCACATCTGCACTTAATTGCATTTAGTGCAAGTACATATGTGTATGTGCAAGGTTATGAACATGTCTCTCAATAATGTAATATAATATTATAATTTCCTACTCACTTAATGTAATTGACCCCTATATAGTGGCACGTATAACATTGCAGTAAGACTATTACTGAGTAAGATTATACTATTAAGGTCAACTTACTATTAATGAGATTTGCAATAGTTACTTGCGTGCGCTGTAATCTTAACAGTTACAAGTGAACAGAAATGTCTAGCTATACTAACTGCATTAGTTCAGAATGTGTCTTTTTTCCAACATAGAAACATGTGGCAAGAGAAAGATACATTTTAAATTAATGCAGTTAATACGGCCATGCGTTTTTGTTTGCGAGTGTACGCAATTGCGAATCGTGCAAATACGGGGATTGATAAGCTTGTACCAGCGCTGCTAATTTTGAAGATTTGTACCTGTACCTTTAACAACCCACGGCTGTGGAGGGAAAATGGAACTAAAGGCAAGAATTAATCATATTAAAGACTCGATAAGCGCTCAGTGATTCTTTAATATTATTGGTTTTTGCCTTTAATTTTTTTTTCTTCTCCACAGCCTTGGTTCAGTGGTAGATCCTTAAAATTAAAATATATTATACGTAGCTTTTAACGAAAAGATACAAATGTTTGAGTTGTCCTACTATTAATATTTTTAAAAATAATTTGTACAATGAAATTCAGATTTCTAATTCATGATTAAAATTAAGAATGCAGACTTTAGATGTTCTTATTGAGTTCTTATAATATAATACAAAATGTGTTATATAACTGTCTCACTTATATTGATATCACAATATATCTTTCTTTTTTTTTAGTTCGATTTGGGAAACGTCACATGGTGACTTTTATGATATTCCTTGGTATGGCAAACGCCTACATAATGAGAACCAATATGTCTGTGGCTATCGTTGCAATGGTTAATCATACAGCTATCAAGAGCAATGATGGAGAGATACAAGTCGAGAATGAATGCGGAGAATATGTCTCCAATGAAACTGAAGCTGCTAAGCGCGTAAGTATAATTCTACAATTTCTTTTTTCTAGGAGATTGCAAGTTTATACAACACGAAAAGATTGCAGAAACATTGCAAATGTATTTCAATGTAACAATGCAGCATTACAAAAACTTTGCAATGTTGCTGTAAGATTGCAGCAATATAATAAAACATTTACTTTTAAATATTGCAATACAATATTATATTAGCGCAAATTAATTCAATAACTTTACATTCAGTATTTTATAATTCCGGTTTAAAATTAAATATTTTTTTGCCTTTTTGCGAATTGTAAGTCCATATCACCAAATTCTTAAAATACTATTCACTTTAGCGGCGACATGAAAGTAGAACGACGCCGGTCAAAAAAGGCAACATTTGAGGCATTACATTCTTTTCGCATTTTAATTGAAAAAAATAAAGCTACAAAAATTATTTGTTCCACTTTGGGTCGACCATATACTGCAAAAGGGACTCAGGCTCTATTATAGATTGGACTGGAAAATTTTTCCTCATTCAGTTCATTCACCAAATCTAATTCTGTTCGATTACCATCGATTTCAGTCATTACTTGGCAGATACGCACTTTAAAACAATTAAAAAGGTCTAAAAAAAGAAGGTTATCTTGCACACCTTGTATAATATGTACTTTGATATGCGTTGATACATTATCAGGGAACTTTTTATATCAAGCAAAAACGCGAATTTTGCCAAAATACAATAAAATTTTTATATGTGCTAACATTTTTTGAGCAGCATTTTATGTCACGACGAAATGCGAAATTGTTCTCAAATCAAAACTTTTATCCCAAATTTTCGTTTTTTGCTTAATTTTTGTATTATTTCGTTCATTTAAATGCATATCCAAGTACATAAGGCACCAGCATTAAACTATAATATATTTGGAACAAACTCTGCCTTGTAAAGTAATTGTTATTGATGTCTTTGTCAGCTCATCGGACAGAAATAGTGAGCAACGCTCGTTCTTATTTGTTATAGCAGAGTTCAACAGACATCGATAAGAAAGCGTAGATAGTAATGATCATAGGCGCACGTTTTTGAATGATTTGCGTGGAATAAAATGCCACCAGTTTTCATAACAGCAAAAGAATATGAAAATGAAGAAATATTGTAGACAAAAAATTTAATGTAGTTTTGTTCAATGTTTGAAATTTAATAGGTAGGGAAAAGTTTAATAATCTTTTTTTCTTCTACATTAACATGTTACACTTTAAAGAATTTTTGTTTTTTATATTTTTTCAAGTTACATTGTTATTAATAAGAATTATTTTTTGAAAACCTTTCTCCCTCCCCCAAAAAACCTGTGCGCTAGTCATAAGTATCAGAAATCAATTATTCTTTTCGAACAAAATTTAAATCAAAATAATCAAATCGTGCGACACGCACGTAACAAAACGTAAAATTTTAGGTTTAAAATATGAAAAACGACATAACGCGAAAAGTTAAGTTTCTTGTACATTATTAATAGTGTAATTATTTTTTGTTTAAATAATGTAATATTTAGAATCACATTAAAATTGAATATTACTGTAAATATAACATTATGAAATAAAATTTGTTTTAAAAATTATGTTTAATTTTGTAGAAATTCTTACTATTAAAAAATTTTATAATTAGTTTTACCTAACTAATCATGATAAATTCAAAATTAAATGCAGTGTAAAACTCTTATATAAAATTGTTTATAAAATTAATGACAATAATATGAACGCGTACATAATCTTTATAAAATTTTAGCCAGTTATTTTTATTCTTACAATGTATTTAAAATATTGCTACAATGATTAAAATTACATTGCATATTTACAATATATTTTAAGAATATTTTTCAAATATTGCATTGCAATATATAGAATGTCCAAAAATGTACACATTTGGAGTACATAACGTCATGATACTATTAAAAGAAAGAACTTTTTCCTTCAGCAAAATTGCGTCTGACAAATTATTTTCGCAGGAAAACAGGTTAAAGCTAAAAAATTTACAAAATCACCGCGCACTTCTTATTCACTTATTTATTTGAAAATAAAGACAAATGTAAATTGTAATATGCTATATGAGCTGAGCGTTCTATTATTCTAAATATTGCACAATTACATATGGTAATTAAATATTACATTAAACGTATTAAAAGTAAAAAATAGTTTAATAATTAAATGACAATAACATTTACAAATGCCGAAAAATTAATTTATTGTGTAACGTTAGTGATTAAACAAAAATTTTTTTACATTTAAAAGAATTATCAGCAAAGTGTTGGAAACATAATTACAAAAAAATTTTTTATGTAAATTTTCTTATTTTTTGTACCAAAGTAATTTTTATCTTTTTATAATTTTTTAAAATTCTCTTGATACTTCGTAAATTATTGTTTTAGAAATATGTGATAAATTTTCAGATATCGATACATTTATTACTGAGATTTTATGTAATTATGTAATGTAATTACCATAACATTTTAAAAATTAAAGAAGTTTTATTTTTAAAGAAGTTATATTTTTATTGTTTAAAAATATAAAAATGAAGAGATAATTATCTCTTATAATATTACCTCAAATATTTTACTTTATTATTAATTATTATTACACACTAAATCAATTTTTTGGCATATATACAAGTTATATATTCTTATTTACCTAATAAACTTTCTTTATGTTTCATGATATTTAGTAAAATGATATTTAATTACTAATTATCATACACAATTGTACACTTTAGAATAATAAAACGTTTAGTTCATAAAGCATATATACATTTATTTTTATTTTCAGATAAACAAGTAAGTAAGAAACACGCGCCGATCCTGAGTAGAATATAGATAAGAGTATTTATTCATTAATTTCAATCTGTTCTCCTGATATTTTTGGACGTAATTTTGCTAAAGACAGAAAATAACGAAAATACACGAATTTCTGGACATTCTAATAGGATTGCAATGTTGCTACAATGTAATCTGTGTCATATAAAAGGAAATTATGGGAAAAAGCTGAAAAATGCATTTTTACAGAGCGCTGATGGACCATTTGTGTGGGACAACAAAGAACAAGGCTATCTCTTAAGTTCATTCTTCTGGGGTTATGTTATAACACAGATACCATTCGGTATACTTGCCAAACGTTACGGTGCCAAATACTTCCTTGGGATCGGCATGCTGATAAATTCAGTTTTTGGATTGCTTGTTCCAATATCTGCATACTGGGGATATTGGCCGCTGGTAGTTGTTCGTTTCATTCAGGGTTTAGGAGAGGTAAGTAATATCTTGAAACTTTTTTTATCATCTTAACATAATTGTTTGATTGAAACTCGAGAAGAGCGAGCGAAGATGAGTATGTGTGATGTTTCGGGATCGGTTATCTGTTGTCCAAATTCAAACTTTGGTACTTACAAACAACTTTTATTCGTTCGTAAGTATAACGTTTAGGAATTAACATTAAACAAAATTTGATAAAAATATATACATTACAAAATCATTATTATTACTTCTTTTATTTCAGTTTTTGTCTTATGCATATATAATAATTAATATTGAAAAACTTTGATTAATAAAATAAAAATATCTGTGTATTTGCAGAGACAGATTTATTACATTAGTGTTAACATTACTTTTTTACTTTTTTATTTTTAGCATAATTTTAGCATTATTATTAACATACAATAATATAAGAATATAAGTAATTATAGTCATAAGCTTAAAGGATTACTGATCCGTTTGAGTGAACGTTTTTTGATTGTACGGGTGTATTTCCTTCCCCCTAGGAATGGATTAATCCCTATTGCAGGGTCCTATTGTGCCTTGCACGCACGCATTGCTGGCGAAGTGGATACCACCTAACGAACGGAGCAGGATGGGTGCCTTTGTCTATGCCGGTAAGCTCGTTCAGTGCGATTTCTTTCTTTATGTAGCAATTTATCGCGTATTCAACCGAGAGCTAGTTTGCCGCGCGAGAATCCTCCTCTCTGTCTCTGGGGCATTTTGATGCATCAAATTGCTACTGTGTGTACACGCGCTTGTTGCTGCGACCGGATTCGTGGACCGTGGACCGTGGACCTTTACAATTTCTTGAGTTATCTTCTTTTTTTTACCATTTATGGAAACACATACATGGTTTTTTGTTCGTTGGTAAAAAAAGAAAGAGCATGAGGAGGATTGAACGCCTGATGACGATTACTAATCATTTTTTGCATTTTTCTCTCTTTTCCCATCAATAGGTGCACAATTCGGCACAGTAATATCTATGCCGTTAAGCGGTTTATTGGCCGATTGGGAATTAGTAGGTGGCTGGCCATCTATTTTCTACGTGTTTGGTATTATCGGTACCATCTGGTGCATAGCGTTTCTCATATGGGTCTATGAGGATCCGGAGCAACATCCAAGCATCACAGAAGACGAGAAGAAACTCATACTCAGTTCTCTTTGGGGTAGTACCGGCATATCTGTGAGTTTCTTCCGTGTTTTTTAATTTAATTTTCTCTCAAGTCAATCCTTGAACTCAAGATCATGATCTCCACTTGATGCATGCTTTCATATATGCTTTATAATAGTCTTATAATATCTTAGCAAAAATACTTTTGATGGTTTGCCATTGTCTGCATTTCGAAAAATGGTAGTTAATTAAAAATTTGATGTTCTGAGTAGATTTGAACCTGGATCTTTAACACAGAGAGTAGAACTCTTTCAATTAGTGTAACCCTTATGTTATAATTACTATATACTGTTGATTAAGCGAACATTTACTACATTTATTGCATTTAGCGATTGTAACACAGTGTTTATGCGTCTGCCACGTCAGAAATTCGGGTTCAAATCCAACGGGTTCAGATCAGAAACACCTGATTTTTATTGGATCGCTGCCTTTCGAAAGACAATAACCAATCACTGAGAATCATTTTGTCATGAACGCTCTTCTAAGGCCATTTAAAACCGGCGTTTGAACTAGATTGTAGATCCTGTATATATGTTTGTGTAATTGTAATAAAAGCGCATATCACAGAAATACGTTGATGAGTTACTACTCTTCTGACAAGAAGCTAAGGGCTAAGCAGATTATATTTATTACATTTTTATTTATTATATTAATTAGATTTTTATTTTAAGGAGGTATATACATCTATATAGACGAGTTAAAACAAGATTTAATTGTTTAATTTTTTAAAAAAAAACAAACAGGTAGAGAAGTCATGTTTATTCCATTATAAAGATCATATTTTTTCTATTGGATATTTGATTAAATTTTTTTAATTTTATTAAAAGATGATATAAAATGACTATTTAATCGCTATTTAACTTTTTCTAAATTACGTTTTCGAAAACACGTGATCACTATATCTTAAATCGACAACTCAATTAATTAATTTGCACGTTAACATTTTTTTACCACTAAAAACTAGTGGTTATGGAATTTGTTAATAGTACTTCATTTTTGTCACAACCAAATTGCAACGAGCAAAAATTTAATTTAAAAACCGTTATGCTGACTATGACTAGCTACCATTTTATTTAGATTGCAATGTTGCAATATGGCCGATATTATATGTATGAAAGGAAATAATAAGAAAGAGCTAAAAAATGCATTTTAACAGAATGCCAATGAACTATTTGTGTAAAACAACAAAGAACATAAATGCGATATGATTAAACAGCTATATGAACATTTATGTTTCAAGTTTGCATTATGAAAAGTATTTTCCTTTCTTATGAGTCCTATAACCAGCAATGCTTACCGCAACTTAAATAAAGATGCATCTTACATTATTTTTTAATAAAATTTAGTTTGTCATACATAGAGAAAAAAGTGATTTTTATGATGAAATAAACAACCTCTTTATTCCATTTCGTTTCTACACAAAAAATTCATAAAGTTAGGTTTTTTTTACTTGTTTATACTCTGTACAGCGAGAGAATTAGAGTTAACGAAACTTCTCTGCGCAAGGAAACTCACTTCCATACTTATTTGTGTTCCGTTTGTATTGTCTCGCTGGACAGAGATATATCTAAATTCTAAATCTATCTTTTCTTATAACAGATTACTTTTAATAACAGAGCTGAATAAGCTAATAGTCTTTCTTCTTTTAGTCATCACCTCCTGTACCATGGAAAGCGATTGCAACTTCGCTATCATTTTGGGCTATCTTGATGGCACATATGGGTCAGAATTATGGATATGAAACATTGATGACTCAGCTTCCAACATTTATGAAACAGATTCTCCACTTTAGTATCCAAGCAGTGAGTAATATTATTTATGGTGATATATTTAAATTGGAGAAAAAGTTGAATGGTTTTCTGTACGATACTAATCTATCTATATTTCAGAATGGCCTCTATTCGGCACTTCCATATTTAGCCATGTGGATTTTTTCCATGCTTATCTCTCACATCGCCGATTGGATGATCTCTTCAGAAAGATTTACCCACACTACGACTCGTAAAATTGTTAACAGCATTGGCCAGTTTGGACCAGCCTTGGCATTGATTGGTGCCTCGTATACCGGTTGCAATGCTTTAGTAACAGTAATCGTCATTACAATAGGAGTGGGTCTAAATGGTGCTATTTATTCCGGTTTTAAAGTAAATCATCTCGACATCTCTCCAAGGTTTGCTGGGATTTTAATGTCCTTTACAAATTGTATCGCCAATCTCGCTGGACTTCTCGCACCAATTACCGTTGGAGAAGTTATTGCTACATCGGTAAATATAATGTCTTTTAAAATGCTAAATGATTAAGTCAGAATTAAATTTACAATGTATTTACATCTGTGATACTTTTTTTTAGCCATCGCAAGCAAAATGGAGAATTGTGTTTATGATCTGCGCTGGTATTTATATCTTTTGTGCAACATTTTATATAATTTTTGGTTCTGGTCAAAGACAAAAATGGGACAATCCAGATAAGGATGACGATAAGAACGAGAAAAATCAACTGGACAGTGTAAGAATCGTGAACGAGACTCAACATTGACAATTGAATATTTTTATCGATAAGATCAGTGATGCGAAGAAATCGACACTGACGACGTGACGATTGTATTGGTCATTTCATTTATGCACATTCATTCCCTCCCTATATTATTTAGTCATTTGAAACAAGCAAGTACATTAAGACATTTAAATTAATCTTACAATTATATTTGTATTTTTTTTTTTTAGGTGAAGATGTAAAATTTTTCATGATAATTGTCACGATTCGCATTGTAGCTCTTCATATTTTTGTACTGAATTGCAAAAGTTGTAAATTAATTAATCAAAACAATTGTAAATTAATTGCTTTAATATTAAATCGTGTGTTTTGTGTGAAAGACAATTTGTAAGCGTGTAAGAGAATGAAAGAGAGGGAGGGAGAGAAAAATATATGTAGAATATACTCATATCCAAGCTATTGTTATAAGCTTCGGTCGCGTCACACACACATTTATTGTATTTTATAATTTACCAATTTTTACATAATAATTTCGCGTATTATGTAAAATTAGAAAGTCGCACTTTAAAAACTAGCATGTTGGAGAAACGATGGAAAAGTTGATTCTCAAAAGGAATTTAAAAAAATGAAAACTATTACTTGCAGATAAAAATTTTCATAAACTTGCCGAAAATGTCATGACAACAATTAAAGTAGATATGATTTTAACATATAAAAACCGTTTACAAAATTGTTTTTTAATTGCATATCAAAATTATCTATATGATTAAGTTACTAAATTACATATTGCTATTTCTCAAATATGTGGATTGTTTGATAAATTTAATAAATTTTTTGTGAAATAATACCATCATTTATTTGTTGATGTGACATAGAAAGTTCTATTCTTCAAACTCCCTAGATCAAATTTCAACCAAAAGTAGTAATGCGTGGTTTACGTTCGGTAATTTTTTGAAGCAAATGGTTGCCACAAAAATGGAATTTCTTTCCATTCGAACCAAGTCCGATTTTCAAATTTGGGAACAAGAAGAAATCGCACGAGATTAAATCTAGGGAATAGTAGATAAGAAATTAATCAGAAATCCAATTCATATAATTATTAACCATTGTGAGGGTTAGAATTCGTTTTTTCTATTTTCGTGGCAACTATTAAACTGCTCGCTTCAAATGGTTACCGAAACAATGCGTCATGTTTTACTGAAATTTGGTCTGGGGAGTCTGAAGAGTGAAACTTTCCAGACATTATATCAACAAATATATGCTCGCGCCATTGTGTATAAATTTACCGATCTATCAAACGACCTTCGTATACAATTGAGAGAGAAACAGATTAAAATTCTTAGACGCGATGTCAAATTGATTTGTAATATGCAATATTGCTATTCGCGTAATTCTAATTTTAATAGTATACTATTGAACTTTCTATTAATTCAAACATCTTTGCAGTTGTTTCACATTCGAATAAAATTTATTAAGTCGGTTTTCCACTTTATTTTTAATTACACTTTTTGCTATTTTTGTAAAATAGGATATGAATGTAAAATTTGTACAATTTTACATTTTAATTTAATTAGATTTATTATGATCATGCTAGAAAAGGATATGTTGTAGTTTCCTAATGCTTATTTTCAAGACAGATTTCATATTTGTCACTTGATAAACTTGTGGCAGCAGTATTAGAGCAAAGATCCTCATTCATTTTTCTTTAATACATCACTTTTTATTACAACTACTGCCATTTTGTATTGTGTGTGTGTGTGTGTGTGTGGTCTGGGCAAAATAGGTGATCGTAACGACAAATCCAAGTCGTGACTAAGATTAAATCAAAGATCTTCACCTATAATCCAGGCGTTGTAAACAGCGATATATACAATACAACAATGGTGTTTATATATATTGTAGATATTCGCATGTAAGAACCCTATTAAGTTATAGATATTAGATGAGTTATTGCTCGTAGTTATTTATATAGCGTTCATGAAGAACAGATCATTACCTCCATCCTACTAAAATAGAAATTGTCAAACTGAATGGTTTCGTTCTTGTGTAGTAGAATGCATTTTTTTCATAATTTATAAGTCTCTCTTTTTTTTAAGCTGCACAAACTAAATAATAATTCTAACGACAATTGTAGCTTCTTTCTCTGCACAGTCTCAAGTATCGAGGCCATTTATTTTGTAATCTACATTATTGTTGATTACTATCTGATGAAATACGCACAAGACACTTGTGAGCATAAGTCTGAAACAATTGTCTGAATTAAATTAGAGGAATTATTATAATAAATAACAGTGTAGTGAAAACATTTGTTAGATCATTCATCTTGCGATTTTATACAAAAACTTTAGAAGTAAGTTTAGATAACAGCGTACATTAGTAGAAGAGATGAAAATCTATGCAGGCGTTCTGTAATCGTGTATCTAAATGTGCCTTTGATAAGTAGCGCGTTTGTTTTCCTTTTTATAAACAATATCCTAAAATAAATCCTCACATTACTCTAACAAGAAAAATACTAAAATTTGCGAACATTATTTGTAACTCTTACAAGTATGCAAATAAATTGCACAAATATAAACTTGAAAAATGTCAATCAAAAATATCAATTGCAAATTACTTTGTAACGCGATTAATACAATTATGAATGTAAACCGTTTAGAAAATAAATTTGACAGAAAATATAACGAGGAAGTTAACCAGGATAAAAACGCTAGATGATAAACTAATTTAACACAAAATTTCACAAACCTATATTTTTATACAAATATTTATACATAATGTATATAAGACGATACACGATGTTACAACATTAAACATATTTTTATTGTTGGGATTGTAAAACATGTGATAATAGAACTGCAAGTAAATAAAAAATAAGATAAAGGCGTTATAAATTGTTATTTATTATATAAGTAACATTATAGTTTTATTAATATTACTTTTTTTAAACAAGATATTTGTATTTTCCTTGTAACCAAAATATTAATAGTATATTAATTTTGCAACAAATTCATTCGGCAACAGTTTGGTATAACCTGCGTCCACATTAAGTTCACGTTTTACAATTTAATGAATAAATTTATTAGATGTAATTTTATTATCGCAAATTGGCAGCAAATCTTAAACAAATGTATTATAATTCTATTACACCAAGAGAAAAAAATGGTTGTATTGGTATAATTATAATATCACTATAACTTATAGTCACTTTTGGACTCAATATTTTTATAGTTATTTGACAATATATTATGCTATTTCATTCTTTATACTATTTTTTATCGTTTTCTTTCTTATCTTTCTTATTTTAATGAAGTTTTACATTAAAGAATAATAATCAGAAATTATATGTTTCGATTTAAAAATAAATTGTATAAAAATATATATCAAAAAATTTTAAACGTTTCTGCATGTAAATTTCTGAAATTGCGATTCTTAAATTTTTTATGCCTTGTAATTTGAAGATGTTTTTATTTTTTTGTGTTCTTGTTATTGTAAAATTTAAATTCTCTAACACACACATAAAGTCAGCAATATAATTGAGTATAAAAAGGGGCATAAAAATTCAAGAACTGTAATTTCAGAAATTGTAAATTTTACAATTCGAATTAAAAATCTGAATTATTGAAGATGAGCAAGATATATGTATATATTAGAAGAATTAACATAATTTAATGTGCACATTTTGTGCACATAGAGGTACTGATAAATAAAAATACCTAAAACGACGCGATGACCGCTCTCAGGTTTTTCTCTGATATAATTGTTAATAATTATATGTAGTACTGATAGAAAAGATTGAGACATCCGAGAAGTTAGGAATGAAATTTTATCCTAGTTTTACTTAAAGATAAAAAAATTTAGTTTAATATCTTTTAGGATTAAATATTAGGGAAAAGCATATATGACTAGTCAAATATCTATGAATCCCGTAGGTTAATGTGCATGACTTTTCAGGTCTCTTTTACGCTATGTCCACGTTTATTTGGTTCTGTTTCATCTATACCCGTAAATTTTACAATTGTATGCATTCATATTTTAAATCTGTTTTATGCAAATGTGCATAATCGTGTTCTATAAATGTGCAATACCACATATATACATGATATAAATTTAATTAATTGATTTGATAAAAATTCACTCACCGATTGCTGTCGCTGCTCCTGCTGCTGATGCTGCTGCTGCTACTGCTACATTCCCTTTCCGGTTTTGATTCTGAAAATGTGATAAATGATTATTCCTAAGCTCAAACACAAAAGCAGATAAAGAAAATGTCACTTGAAATTAATAGTATATTTACCGAGTCGCTCCATGGATGCCGCTTTCTGCTGACATCATCCTGCTATTCTCGAACCACTTTTTACCACTCGAACCAACCATTATTCGGCACTCCCGATATTACGGAATATATCACACACGAGTAAAACGTAAACCGCGCGCGAGAATTTCACTTGGCGCGACCGTTACATTTGAAAAAGTGAAAAGGACGGCTTGTCTGATTGGCGGCGAAAATCAACCTGGCACGAAAGTGGCGTGACGTCACGTAACTTCGTAGAAACACAGGCCGAGGAAAACCGTTTGAATGAAAATTACGCGCCGAGATACAACGAACGGAGACAAATTCGTTTAGAGAATTTCGTATGCTCGCACGACAACTAGTAGCACTTTAATTGGCACTCGCGATATTCTACCGAACGTATCCTTTTCACACTTTAGGCCGAAGGCAGAGAACGAGACGTAGGTGTCGCAGTCGTAGTCGTAGGAAAAACATAAAGCCTCGTCTACAGAAGTCGCAAGCAGCCAGTTGCGACTTGCGACAGCCAATGAGCGCCTAGTTTCTAGTTAAAGCTCGACAATCATTGGCTGTCGCAAGTCGCAACTGGCTGCTTGCGACTTCTGTAGACGAGGCTTAAAGCCTCGTCTACATTCCAGAAGTCGCAAACAGCCAGTTGCGACTTGCGATAGCCAATGAGCGCCTAGTTTCTAGTTAAAGCTCGACAATCATTGGCTGTCGCAAGTCACTGCCGCGCTTTACACATGAATACGACCTCTGCTACATACGATCTCACATGGCTCGCGTATTGTTTGCTAGCACGACGGCACTCTCAACACATCACACAATTCAATTCTAAACACGCGAGACACGCACGGAGTCGACAGAACGTCTGATCGGCGCTGGAGTGGCGTACGTGACTGGAGCGCGGAGCAACATGGCGGCAGCGGCGCGGCGTGCGCAGGCGCGGCGCGCCGCTGCCGCCTTGTTGCTCCGCGCTCCAGTCACATACGCCATTCCAGCGGCGGCGGTCGGTCAGATGTTCCGTCGACTCCGTGCGTGTCTCGCGTATTCAGAATTGAATTATGCGATGTTGTGCAGGTACGGTGTTATGTTGAGAGTGTCGTCGTGCTAGCAAATGATACGCGAGCCATGTGAGATCGTACGTAGCAGAGGTCGTATTCAATGTGTAAAGCGCAGCATCGTTCTCTATATTATTATCTAAGGAGAGACAGAAAATCTATTAACCTCATCCCGTTAGCAGTTAACCGTGAGTTGTGGAACCGGGCCTAAGCAAATTAAAGTTTGCATAGAGGTTCAGAAGAAATCTTCCCTCCCTCGGGTACGACCTTGTCGTGGTGGGAGGGCTCAGTACCCCGAGGTCTTGAATGCCTGTGGGGGAAGCTAACTGTACCCATTGCACTTATTAAGTTTGTTTTTTATTCCTGCCCTGCTACACTAGTGCAATAAGTAAGAATGAGAAAAAATATATTTGTCTTATTCTAACTTATTGCACCAGTGCAGTAGTGCAGGAATAAAAAACAAACCTATTACGTCGTCGATCGTAAAATTGTAGTTCGTCGCGCCGTGTTAACGCGGTTCGGGAGTGCCGACCGATTGAATGGAAAACGAACCGTAGCCGGCTCGTCGTGTCGCGCGTTTGCTTCGGGAGTGTCGTTCAAGTAAATGGACTAAAAGGGCTGTCTAGTCTAATTAGTTCTACGCGCGATCGTAGTATATTCGGTTATTCGCGAGTGTCCTGTGCAACGAGAGGAGAAGGAGGCCTGGAAAAGGCATTGGGCCCCGGCAGAGCAACCTTGGGGTGAGTATGATTATTATTTGCATAGAATTATTAGTTTTCTTTCTATTCGGGTTTTCCTTGATAAATTATAAAGAAGATAACGTCACGTAAAGTTTTACCCAATTTTAATTATATAACCTTCTTTTCTTTCGAAAAATATTGATTATACGATGATTACATAAATAATTGAAAAAATAAAATGTTTAATCCGTAACAATTACTTCTCATCTAATATTAATAGTCGCGAGCTCTGTTTTAATTTGAATTTAATTTTGAATTACTTAATAAACACAAGTACAGAGTTGCAAACCGTTTTTTTTTTCAATATTAAATGTTCTTTCTGTCGTGCTTTAATTTGGACTTTGCATTTGTTTGTTACAGAATCACCACAGCAAGTGTTCAGTTGTGCAACGAGAGGAGGAGGAGGTCCAGGAAGGGCATCGGGCATCAGCGGAGCAACCTTGGGGTAAATATTTTTTATTTGCACAAATGATTTTTATTGTTTATTCATCTTAATATATAATATAATATTTAATATACAAATTATAAAATTTTCAAAAATATTTATTATTTTAAGCACTGTTTTAATTTGGAACTTATATTTGTGTGTTACAGTATCATCGCAGCTTCGTGGCCGAATAACTCCGCTCGTTGCGCATCGGATCGGTGAGTGACGATTTTTTTTATAAAACAACGAATCTATGAAATTTATATTAAATCTTTTTATTTATTATGTTTTATAAATAATACAGATAAATACGACTTTTCATAGATTCGTTGTTCTAAATGTTTTTTGTTTGCATTTTTTAAAAATAATATACTTGATCATAATGTATGTACGTGTTACTCGGTAATATTTTTTGTTAAAACATTTTTATTTAAAACAAGTATAAATGTATATACTTGTTTAATTCGCCATTACTTAAATGTCTTAAATTATCTGGCTGTCATGCAGCTAGAATGGATTTGGCCAGGATCAACGAAAGGTGAGTCCAATCTGGCCGGAAAAAAGAAGACATTTATCAAAAGGGTGTCAAAAATTAACGTAGGTAGGTAGGGATACGGGTAGGTAGGAATGTGTGAATAGGTAAACGAATAAATGGAAATACGGTTAGGCAGGAAAATAAATCTAGGGTTGTAGGGCTCGCAAATGTGTTGTTTACCACCTGTTTCAGACTTTTCCCGTTAGGTCATGTTATAGGAAAGAGGAGGTTTTAGTGGGTAGGCGGCGGTGAGGCTTTTCGTCCGACGTGCCTTCCGTTGAATCCCACACTCTCCTGGTCTTTCGGGGAGTCTTTTGAAGATTTCCTCCTCTATAAAAAAAAAAAAGACAGGCAAATACACAGTTAAAAAATATGTACAACTAAGCGGGGACAAGGAGACATAATTCGATAGTTCAAGTTATTAAACAGAATATATACCGTAAGTTTAATAATAATAAAGTTAATTACATTTTTTATGTATAATTTTTTAAATCTGTATTACAATATATAAACGTAATAATAATCCGAACAAAATTATCTTTTTTAAAAAAGGTAAAAAAAAACGCCAAGTGTGCGCGCCCCTAAAAAATCTATTATATTAAGTAAATTGTCTTACTGTTCTATTGTTTTATTGTCTTCTCTACACAAATAATAATATAAAGTAAATGCGTCAATTATAAGAATATTTATACAAAATTATTTGTTATAATTTTTTATTAAAATATTTACCAATAAATGGACTTGATGATTAAATAATTGAATGATTAAAATCAACTAACGGGATTATAGTGAAGCAAAAACTGGGCGTGCCCGGGTCGCATTTTTTCAATATTTAAAAGACTATGTTATTGATTTCAATAAGTATATATACAAGAATGCGATTAATGTAGCTTGGGTTTTGTTTTACTATCTATCAGTTTTTGCTTGATTATCTGTTATTATTGATAATATTTCCATTTTTTAAATAACTTTTTGATAGATTTTTATAAGATTTTTTAAGTCTTTTTATCAAATATATTTGGCTAATTGATCTCGTCTCATTTTTAAAAGTGTTTATGTAAAATTTTTGATGCATTATTATTTTTATTATTTTATTTGTACAAATAATTTAAATAATTTTTTAATAGATTTTATAAGATTTTTCTAAGTCTTTTTTTCAAATATACTTGTCTAATTGTATCGATCTTGTCCTATTCTTGAATGCGTTTATGTACTTGACATATTTTCTTTGTAAAATTTTTGATGGGTTATCATTTTTTCATTATTTTATTTCTACAAATAATTTCCATATTTTTATTGTTTAACATTGATAGTTCATTGCGTTTTAACGACACGCCGGACACGCCAAGTTTTTGCTTTACTATAATCCTGTTAGTTGATTTTTTTAATTACATCGTAATTAAAAGATGCGACATTGTCTTGCGCCTAATGTAGAAAGACACGCGAGATCCTTTTCAGCGAGTTAAGTTATTTTTTTAACACACAATTAAATAAATATATAATTATACATATATAATTTATATATGATAAAGAGCAATATATAATTTAAAAAATTATTATAAGTTTCTAATCGTCGGTCTTTAAATACAGTTATATGAGCGAACGGAAAGGGTATAAGAACGAGGGAATGATAACGCGACAATTTTTATATGAGAACGAGCGAGAAAGTAATGAGAGCGAGCGAGATGATTACGAAAGCCAGGAGATCGAGCGAAACAGTAATAGGAAGGAGCGAGATGAGAATAACAGCATGGAAAGAAGACTTCGAGGCTCGAGCGGCCCGAGCTCGAGCCAGCTAGAGTCTTTTTTCTCCTTCTTTGTATTGTTATTCTCATCTCGCTCATTCCTATTATTGTCTCGCTCGCTCTCCAGGCTCTCTTGTTGTTATCTCGCTCGCTCTCATTACCTTCTCACTCACTCTCATATAGCCATCGCTTCGTGTACATAGCACGGAACGCAACCAGAATTGTGCACATATGAGTTAGGGCCACCGCACAAACTCTTCCATAACGCGTTACGTTACGTTAAGTACTCCATACGAACCTAAGTTGTACTTAAAATTTAACTTAAATCAACGCACAAAGAAATCCTTAACGTAAGAACTTAAGAACTTACGTTAAAAGTTTCTTTGTGCGTTGATGTAAGTTTAATTTTAAGTACGAACTTAGATTTATGGAGCACTTAACGTAACGTAACGTGTTACGAAAAAGCTTGTGCGGTGGCCCTTACCCGCTCGCCCAAATGTGGACATTGGCTACGTTCATGTCCATTTTATTTAAAAGGCCCAGATGGCATATCGCGTTCGCGGATAACCTAAAAGGCGGCTGTATCGTCTCTCAGTCTTCTCTCTAATATATATAATACATCGCAATAACTTTTACAGTCTCAAGATCATAAATATCGTGTCTTCGTTTTATTGTCGCATAAAGTTTGGCGTTTTCAAACATTATTGACGTATATATGTACAAAACATACCTAACTTTTCATGCTAGTTACTTGCTGTTTAAAGAAAAATGACGGACGTGAGAATACCTACTTTTCTAGTGCTCTAACCCAACCATAGCCTAAGTTGGCAATACTGCATGTTTATGGCTGTCAGACACCATCAGATATGTCAGACAGAGTGAACTGGTGTATCGCACAGCAGTTGATAACAGCGTAGTATGTTTCTTAGGTATATTTATTGTTAAATCCGTCACATTTTTCGATATTATAATTTATGAACAAATATTGCAGGACAAAATTAATTTCGTTTCTTGCATCTTCTACTTTGCATTTTTTACTATGATTATTCTTAGGTTAAGTCACAGATAAAAAAATGATGTCGCTCGTTTAATACTTTATTACTCATCGCAATTACAGGATTGCGGGCAAAATATTTTCATACATTCCTCTTGATTATATTTGAAACAGTTACTATAAATTAAATACAATATTTGTTCTAATTTTATAAAATTCAATTCGTACGAAAGAAGTGATATGGGAAGTACGGGAACACTGTGCTTTTCAATAATCACCCACTTTCTGCAGTATTGTTAGAAACAAATTAAAAACATTTTTGCCATTTTTGTTATCTTTAATAGATTAAAATTTTTCGAAAACAAAACTAATTTACGTTATCTGTTGCAATGCAGAAAGCTGTGGTACACATTAATTGTATATTGAAGAATGTGGAAAAATATTTTGGATAAATGTTCATATTCGATAAGAATTTTGCTGTACGATTAATTTATTTTTTCAATTTTTATTATTATTTGAACAAGAAATAATAAATTAGAACTTTTTCACAATTTTTATTTTTCTTATCACATTGCAACATTATTAATGCAAACAAACTTTAATGATGACAATTTCCATATATATATGCATGCTTTTACTATTTACTGCCTTTTGTGGCTTATACACTTATTAAACAATGTAATTTAATTTATGTTTATGTAACTGAGGAAGATTGTAAAGTCGCAAATGTTATTCTATAAAGGTTTTATGTTATATTAAATATATAACTTTATTAAACTAACTTCAATTTTTATCAGTTTTATTGACTCATTATCAGTTTTATGACATTGTCATAAAAAATGCCTTAATGCCTCAATGCTGTATCAAAGTAACCTGAGAAATTAGGAAAGTTACTTTGTGATAAAATCATAAACTAATGGTTTAAGTCTTGTTTTAAATAATAAAGTTTCATAGAAAGAAACAAAATTAAGTTATAATTATTGAAAAAAGTAATTTAACTAACTCCATTACAAGTTAGTTCATTATGAGTTACTTTCCAACCCTGAAAGTAATATTTATTTTATTATTTTGTTTTCTTAAGATACACAACTATTACAGATTATTCGTTGGAATGTGAATTATGCTGTGGATTCGAATATTCGTCCATCTCGTTGCGCTCATTTCGGCGACGAGATGCAGCGACATAACATCCACTGTGTTTGGCAATGTGTTGGATGGCATGCCGGCAGCATTTGGTGATTTCAATTCCGATGAGTTAACAGATGTGTTCATGCTGCGCCAGACCAAGGATAACCAGACAGTGGAGATCTTCTTGGCGGCTGAGCAGGAGCCCCTGCTGCGAAATAAGTCAGATCTGAGTTGTCCATTCAAGGACCATGTGACTAGCGTGGTACCGGGTGATTTCGATGGCGACGTCTTCATGGACATCCTAGTGACAACATTCAATCGCGAAGAGAAGGTCACTTACGCGCACATACTGTGGGGTGGTAATGGTCATCTGAATTGCAGCAATCAATGGAACCCCCTTATAGAAATGCGCGATCAGCCATTGGCGTTGGATTATAATCAAGATATGATAATTGACCTCTTTGGAGTGGACAAACATGGCAGAAGGATGTTCTGGATATTTAATGAGAATAGGACTACTCCACGTACTGTCGAAATGCACGATGCTGATTTGATGCCGTTAGAGCCCATGAGAAACCCACACTCTAACGCCTTCCTGGATTTGAACAGTGACTTTTTACCAGATATCGTGGTAACTACGAAAAAGTCCTTCGAGATATGGCTTGGCACAGAACAGGGATTTGAATTTTCCCATCAGATCTACCTTCCATATAGTATATCAAGCGATAAGAATTTTAAAGGAGAATTTGGACAAACTCTCTATTTGGATGTCGAGTTAACCGGCAAGATGGCTCTCCTTCTACCACTGTGCTTCGATGAGGCCTGTACTAATTGTACAATAATGATGTACTTGAATGGTTGGCACAATTTGCGAGTGAACTTCCACGATCCCAACAACGTCTTGTGGGGTTTTGTAAAACCCAACGGTCATCGTTACACGGAGACTATCACTTTACGCGGCGGCGATTTCAACATGGATGGCTACCCAGATTTGTTGGCTACTTTACAGTCTGCAAAACAGGCGCAATCATTTTTATTGCAGAATGTGGCATGTAATAATAATTGTGCCGGCTTTAATCGCACTTTCGAAATCAGGTGGCAGGCGTTGAATCCGTTCTACAACGAGACCGCGATGGCAGTATTTTATGACTTTTATCAAGATGGTATCCTGGATGTGATCCTGGTTGAATTCGACAAGACGAATAACTTCTATCGTACCGCGGCATTTAAAAACAGTTTGGATTACGACGCAAATTTTGTCAAGGTGATGGTGCTCACTGGACGCACTAACAGCATGTATCCTATTTCACCGGGTTCGCTCGGTAAGAAAAAGAGAACTTATGGTACTAACTTGCCGGGACCATCAATTGCGTACAGAACCACCACACAGGATGGTAGCCCTCGTAATGCGATTGCCGCTCAGTTACCCCAGAGCGCACATTTCTCGCTTAACTTGCCATACACTACCTTCGGTTTGGGAAGAACGCCTAATTTTGTGGACGCTCTCACGATAGGGGTACGTAAAAATGTAGAAAAATTTTAATTAAATTTTGATGAAATTTCAATAAGTATGACATTTCCTTAAATTTGATGAAACCTATGTATGTATATGTAACAAAATTTTATAATTATAATTTAATGAAAAGATAATTTTTTGTGTCTAATGAAAAACAGGTGACATTGATCATTTCAACGAAAGTATAATGACATTTTAATGAAAAATTATTAATTCGATTTGAAAAAAAAGGAAATTGTATTGAAATTCTAATAATTTTTTAATGAAAGTACAACAAAAATTATAGATATTTTGTAGTAACGAATTAACATCTCATTAAAATTTTAATAATTTATCATTATTTTTCAATTGAAATTGATCGACTTTTTCATAAAATTTTACTGAAATTTTGATGAAACCATTGTCAAAATATTCCAAAATAAACATAAATTGAATAAATTCAATGAAATGATACCAAATTTCATCAAAATTATATTAAAATTTTTTAATTAGGGATAAGTACTTCATATTTCAGATTATTATTATTTACACTAATGGATGTATCAGGATATATCACAACTAATCAAAAATATAAAAATTTTATACATTGTTCTATTATTACGTTAGACTATTCGTCTAAAGTCTGACCATAATTCTCTTATTGGTTTAAGTTATTTAATTTTTTCTTTATTTTTTTTATTGATTCTTATGTAAAATAGCATTTTGTAGTAGCAATTTGTAAATTTGATGAGTAAGCATTATGAACGAGATCAAAATTTTTTACATATATTATTAAAACTAATAAATTCATATATTTGATAGTTTATTTAGTTTTATTCTTTGTAATTGGGTTTAAGGCTAAAATTCATGATCAAACATTTTGTTATTGACTGCAATCAGAAAAAAAATAATTTTGCCACTGTTGTAAGATTTCTTTAATATGATTGATTTATATTATATATTTAGATTTCGCAAGAAATAAGGGCAAGAATCAATCATATTCAAAAATTTTACATTAATTGAAAAATTACTTTTTTTGCTGAACGCAACCATTGATTGGAAAAAATCTAAAAAAATTGCAATTTTTAATTTCGATAACTTTTAGCTGCTATTGAATAGCTAAAACATTCATAAAATTCATAGATGTGACATTAGAGAGGTTTCGTTTTTATTTTACAAGCGAGATCACATAATATGACTACTTAAAAAATATTTTTTTTTCGTTTTCAGGTTGGCGGTAAGTCACGAGAATGGCCACAGATTATTCCCAATTCCCAAATGGTCGTGATACCAAATCCGATTGCCGAACCATCGAGATGGAAGGCCCAACTATTTGTTACACCCAGCAAGTTAATCTTATTAAGTGCGGCTGCCTTATCCGGTACTTGCGTGTTTATTACATCTCTAATTCTCGGTTTGTATTGGAAAGAAAGGAGAGAAGACAAAATCGAGAAGCTCCAAGAAGCGCACAGATTTCACTTTGACGCGATGTAGAAAAATGAATATAATAGGAGGAAAGGAAAAAAATAAGATCAATAATTAAAGTTTCTTTAAGATATAAGTTTATTGATATAATAATTTAGTAATAAATAAATCGCGCTTAATATTCTATTCAAACTCGCATAAAATCCTCATTCATCAGTCGCAACTTTGACAGCATATGAAATGTCATGTTTTTTCTTTCCATCGATCATAGAATTTTTACTTTCGATACAAGAAATTGTGCCGTTAAAGAATAAAATTAACGATTTATCGATTCTTCCTTGGCATTATTACAAAAACGACAAGACTCGTCGGTGTCTTCTTCTTGTCGTGGGGGAGAGGGAATTATCTCGTCCAAGCGCCATATATATATGTGTGTGTGTATGTGTATGTACACGGACGATTATTGCTAGAGCTTTTTCTTTTCATTTTTTGTTCGCTGCGAATCGTACGCGCCGTAATATGCTTTTGATCAGTTTAAGCTAAGAGCGATGACTCGCTATTGGCATCGATCGTTTTTTATGGCAGGGTTCAAGTCGTTGAAATACGGATGTGTCATTGCTTCCTCCGCCGACAGCCGTAGAGCCGGATTACACACTAATAATCTCTGTCAATCAGAACATCATACATTCAAGAATGACCCAAGACTTGAAATAAAAGTGCTTGTTATAATGTTATAACGATAAAAAAATTTTTTAATGATGTAACTTTTTTATTTCTATTTAAAAAAAAAGTGAAATTTAGAGAAACGATTTTCTTTTTAGATTTTAACTTGTTATAGTTCTTTTTAGTTCTTTAAGGCCCGTTTCTACCAACGTAGATTAACTTTAATCTCGGTTTAATTTACTTGTTATCTCATTCTAGTTCCAAAAATTAGAAAGAGATAAAGAGTAAGTTAATCCGAGATTAAAGTTAATCTACGTTGGTAAAAATGGGCTTAAAACTTGAATCGCAACATTTTCTTTGTGTGATGCGTGTGCGTGTATACGTCTGCATGTGCGTGTCTCTTTTTCTCTCTCTGGGTGCGTGTGTGTGTGTGCGCGCGCGCGCGCAATTGAAATTAGTTTTTCTTCATTACTTGTTTCTTCACTACTACGCTTTTGATGCTGTTCTAAATATTTGCATTCGCTAGTCCCATTCTATTTTTTATTTCGCATTTTTCTTTATTAAATTATTAGATTATTACATTATATTTATTAATATCAAATTTAATTGCTTATTGTTGAATATATATCTTCTATACATCAGAAATGTTAAATAACTATATTTGTTTCACAATTTTATTGTTTTAATGATTAAAATAAACGATAATTTACCTGGAGTAAGTCTTTGCCTCTTGAAGGTAGTTTGGGTGTAACCTGTGCTAATCCTTGCGTAGGATGATATTGTGGGAATGGTTTGTAATCGGGAAGTGTTGTTAAGTCTGGCCACGTCTCTTCAGTCGGTGTGCCCAGCATTTTAAATATTCTTTTTAATTGATCGTCTACATCCGATCCAGGAAAAAGCGGTCTACCGGCGTTTGCTAATTCTGTGACATATTAAAATAAAATATCGATATTTTATTCAGTACTTTCTAAAAATACATTATAAAAAATTAAGGCCTTGTTTTGAGAAAGAATTACATTTTTTTAATATTTATGCCTATACTAATATATAACATAAAATTTTTTGCTAATAAATGATTTCTTTAGATCAATTTTTTAGAAAAAAATCACAGAACAATTACCAGCGAATATGCATCCTGCACTCCACATATCAATGGACGTTGTATATAGTTTTGCTCCGAAAAGAACATCCGGGGGACGGTACCATAATGTAACAACTTCCGCCGAGTAGCATTTTACAGGGATACCAAATGCCCTTGCTAATCCAAAATCAGCGAGCTTCAGCTCCCCGTTCTGTAAACAATCCTCTATTTTACTCAGTAATATAATACGGACTTACACGATTAATAATATTGATTAATAATATTAAATCAACTGCATGCATTAATATTTATAACGATCCAGTACTATTGATATTTCAGCTCAGTTATATTATTTATTATAGAAACCTTACATGGTCAATAGCGTAAGTATCAACAAGTGCTGACAATATTATTAATCGTTTATGATTATAATATTAATGGATTGATAAAATATTGATGATAATTCGCATTTCTTGATTTTTAAATATCAGTATTTTTATCACATCGCGATATTAATGTTTAAGAACTCCAGATCATCATCAATATTTTACAACAATTCATTAGTGAATATTTATTAGAGGGACATATACACCTAACTTGTGCGATTTTTTTATATAAAAGAACTAGATCAACTTATATAATTATACACACTTTTTTAGATTTTAAAAATTAATTGTGGAGAATTTCTTTACAATACTTAGTTTTTTTATTACCAAAAATCGAACAAAATTTATAGTGAAAGACCGCGCTACATTGACAAACCAGCTGCCATTTTGTTCAAGTATAATAATTTCGAAAATCACAATGTCAAGCATTCTAAATTTATGCTTTAGTAATAAAGTTCATGTTCTATTTTGCTTTCTGATGAGTAGAATAGTGATTTTCGTAAACATTGTTTAAGAATGTTGGACAAATAATCTCACAAAGTGATGCAAATTGAGAGTATAAGAACTTTGGCATTTTTAACATGTATTTATGTTTCATAAAATTGACTTTAACTGCATAAATTAAACTAATAAAATTTTTGATAATTGTTGATAACATGTATTTTATGCAAATATTTTTAATTTCACTGTTAAAAATATCAAGTGTGACTGTATATTAAATTCAACTTAAAAAAATAAAAATTGTAAATTTAAAATAAAGAAATTATCAACGAATAATTAATTACAAAATGTGACAAACTCTATCGAAAATTTTTGTCAGAATTTTTAATATAATTTTTCAGAATTTTAAAATTTAAAATATTTTTGTATAGTTTTATAACTTTTTAGAAAATTTTTTCTCTTTTTTCATAATCTCTTGGAACTGTTTAGTTTTTAATTAGTATTTATCTTTGTAACAAGTACACAGTATTTATCTTTGTAATAAGTACTAATAAGTACACAGTTTTTTTCTAAATTGTTTTAAAATCTTTGATAATCAATTTAAAAAAATTTTAAAAATCAGTCGCCATTTTATTATTTTTTAGTGACTAAATTTAATGTCGTTTTTCACGAATTTTCATAAGAAAGAATAGCGACTTATAATTACAACAACTTTTTAAAGATTGTTTTTCTATCTATATATATAGCTAATACGTCTTTAAAACCATAATTTAAGAAAATTTGAATAACGATGCTATTTGATACAATTCTTTAAAAAAATTTAAAATATCAAAGAAAAGTACAATCTTTATAATGTTATAACAATGAAACAAACATGATATTTCTATCTCTTTCCATTTATGTATAAAAAATTTATAAAATTAAGCCTTGTTTTGATTCCTGTAATTTAGATATATGTTCTCCTAACACACAATCAATAATATTATCACTGTTAATACTGACATTAATATTCACTGTATAAAATCCATATAAGAAATATGGTTAGGTATAAGAAGATATTTTTTTCTTTTACAAAGAAATATTTATCTAAATTTATACAAATATCTTTGTACATAATGTAAACATCCTTGCATTTTTACCTTGTTGATGAGCAAGTTTTGTGGTTTGAGGTCTCTGTGCAGAACATTACGACTGTGACAGAATGCTAGTCCTCTTAATAATTGATATCTGAAAAAAGGTATCTGTGAATTTGTATCAATCTTCCTTCTAATAATAGTGGGATAAAATTGTTGAATTGGGAATATTATGGGATAAAAGTAATGCATTACCGTTACAATTACTTAAAAAGTATAATGATTTGTTACTTTTTTAGTTACTTTTTATGTCAAGCTAAAATAAAATTAATTTCAGTAAGAGATTGTGAAATTACACTATTTAATAATTAATATTAAAAAATTAAATCATTATTAAAACTTAAAGAACTGTCTAGCAAGTTTTTGTTTATATTAAACTTATCTAATTATTTTCCTTTTTATTTTTTTAAGTATACCTTTCGTTATAGAAATGTAAATAAAAATTCACAATTCTATTGTAATTTTATGTGTAATTTACATGTAAATATTTCATTGAATATTATTTTTATATTTTAATGTTATTAAGAATATATTTCAATGTTCACTGCCAGTACTAAAAATCTATATAGTAACACATGTACAGTATACTTTCAATACTGCATAGTAATGATAATCAGAATGCAGTCTAAAGTACAAATTATTTTTTAATATTTAAAATATAAAAATAAAATATATGTAATTGCATTTATAGCATGTAACTTTTGATATGTCATCGATTATTGTATCTTTTACTTACTAAAGTATGGAAATTTATTGAATAAGTATAAAAATAACAGGAAACTAAATAAGATAGAAGAAAAGTAATAGATGAATTTGTTATTTCAAAAATATAATCATTACAGACAAAAAAAAGTAACGGTCACAAGTTACATGTAATATTTTCAATTATGCAAATTTCTCCAAAATAAGTGCATCTTACAGAAATGATTTGACGATGTCCAGGTCGATCTCTCCATTTAAACTGTCAAAATACTTCTTGAGATCTTGATCACAGTGCTCAAACACCAAGGTGAGCTTCTTATCGCTATGCAGCACATCATAGAGACGCACTATATTCTTGTGTTTAAGTTCCTTCAGAAGACAGATCTCTCGTAGAGCTGACGATGGTACACCCTTGAGCAATGTAAAAAGCACACGAGCGATAAGACGTTGATATCAAGGAGACTGCGCCGGCCTTCGTCGTAGGGATTATTTTCGACGCGACACGAGGCGAGTGTTATAAATAAAGCGCACGAGCGATCGATTAATTAGATTAATCGGAACGCCGGTGTCGCGGCAAAACAGCAGGTGGGGATTGTAATAAGGGAGACACACAAGAGGGAGAAAAAAAGAGAAGGAAAGAAAATGACCGATCAACAAGCACTACCTACTTCATCATCATCGTCCAGTCGCACCCGCTTCAGCGCGACGATTTCGTGTGTCTCGCGATTCTTGGCTTTGAACACGGTGCCATAAGTGCCTGGAAATAAAAAAAGCGAGTCGGAAAGGAGTAGTTAGCGTATGGAGTACGGCACGGTATTGTGTTGACAGAATAAAGGGAGGGAAGGAGGAGAACAACACACACTAGGGGGATAACGTGTCACCGGACAGCGTCTCTCCCCCACAACTCTAACCACAAACAGCTCACCTTCTCCTATTTTCTCGAGCTTCTCATATTTTTGCATATTTTTGCTGATACCACGGGCGGAACGCGCACGCACGCACTGTTGCGCACAGTGTTTCACTACTGTGCGTTCGCGGCACAACGAACACTCAAATATGCTTTGACGTACAGTACCGCCAACCTAAGATCTACGTTACCAAGTGTTTCCGTCCACCAACGCCTCGACGTGCATAAAACGGGCACTTCGAATTACGCCAATGTCCACCGAAAGTCTGTAGATAATGTGTACAATTGTCTGGGTCTTTTCCGTGCTATGTTCACACTTACTTTTGATTCTGTTCCATGCTATATACATAAAGTGTAAATACTTGTAATGCATACTTGTAAAGAAGCTAAACAGCTATATGAAAAGGTTGAAACCAAACTATTCTTGCAAAAGTGTTTTACAAAATTATAGTAAGAATAGTATACTATATATCATGTGCGCGCAAATGTTTATATATCGAAGCGCAACCTAGACTGCTTTTGGTTATTTTTGTCAAACTTCAGATGGATATAGAATTTTTGGCATATTTATTATGTGTGCGGAGAGAGAGAAAAAATTTTAATTTGCCATTACTCTTATATTATCAAAATATGATTTAAATAATATTTAAGTTACGTGTTTGCTTGAAATTGTTAATCAAGATTTCGTAAAGATAATCATGTATCTAATATATCGCTTCTTTACTAGCATAATTTTCACGATGATAAATGCGATTATTGTATTATATATGTGTCAACGCGTAAGTTACAACTATTTTATGTTAAAATTTTTAACATATATATGAAAATATATATATTATATTCACCTTTTTTTATTAGAAAGTACTAATCATTACAAGTTGTAGACAAATAATATATGTTTTTTATTACAATGTTATAATTGTCATTTATTTAATAAATTACACATGTACATAATATCGTAATATTTCAGTTCTTTCGTGTGATGAGAGCTCATTATCAAATTATAGCTGAAGCTGAGAGATTTAATTCAATTGTAATACATATTTCTTACAAGGACAATCAATACATTCAGTTTTCTTTAGTTTACAAAATGCATATATTAATAACATTTTTATTTTGTATGAAATTAAGAGTATTAACATTATATATTGTTATTCAATTAGATTTCTGAATCACGTGCAAGTCTCAGTTACATTGGCTCGAAGGTATCCGAAGGAATGGAACAGGTATTTTAATTAAATTATCTTTACAATTAACTAACACAGTAAAATACATTAATTTTTTAATAATCTTTAATAAAATTATTTGTATAGATGAAAGAAGATATTTCCAGAGAATTGTTTATAACTGATCATTTAACGAATCTTAGTTCGAAAATAAGTCTGTTGCTGCATCATTATTCTGAATTGGAGGAAGGATTGATTGAGGTATAATTATATAAACGATAAAAAATTAAATGACTATGCTTTTACTTTTCCCATTAATTTAAGAAATAAAGTAACTTTAATATAATTTAATTAACTTTGATTTAAGTTAACTTTGAATAATTTGACAATGAATAATTTCATAATAAAATAATAATACGTAATACGTTACAAATATTAATGATTTATCTGTATACAATAGGTAGAAAAAGCCTTATGCCGTAAGAAATTGTCTAATTATAATCGATTATTTTTCTTACATTTTGTTGTAATTTGTTAATTCTTACGGCTACTATACGTCTTACTACATCTATTGTAGATAAACTTTAATGGTGTTATCTGACAAAACATATGTATATACATTGTTATTTGCACGTTGCTTCAATGTTGATATATTCGAAATTGTTGAAGACAAATATACAAGTTGCTTGCATTATAAACAATTATAGATTTGCGCGATTTTGTTCAGACACAGTTTGTTATTAAAATCGCTTGATGAGATCTAAGTAAAAGTATTATATTCTCTTATCAGCTGGTAAGAATGAACTATAATACAAAGAGTGTGCGAATCGAGACACCATCTGACCTTAACGAAGAAGTTAAGTGCATCCTTGCAGCGGCAAAAAAAAGGCAGTCGCAACAACAGCAGCAGTCAGATCGCCCGCGAACGCCGAGAAAGTTGCGAATGTTAACTAATATTTCCACGGAAGCAAAAGATTCTCAACCGCATAATTCCATTGTGAATTCGAAGTTTCCTACGTCACAATCATATGATACTGATCTCTCAAACGTAACAACGCCTGATAAACAAGAAAGGCCACGTACGTTTGTATATCCGGAAGTCCAGCTGTTGAACAATCCGAGATCAGTAAATAATGCAAAATCCATCGGTTTTCGACCATTTTAAAAATGCGAACCTAAAAATCGGATAGATAAAAATCGGACAGATTTGTTTTCGTATCTCTTTCTTTTTTGTTTTCCTTGTTTGTAAAAATACAGAAAAAATTGTAACTATGAAATAAATAGAGGCAAAGTTTTTTTTATATTTGAGCAGTTTTATTTTTGTACAATAAAAATATACACTGCAGGCCAAAAATTTGGAAGCGTTTGCAATTTTCTTGCATCTCACGAAAAGTTCAATATTTCGGTGATAAAAAACATACAGAAATTTTTTTAAACGCATTTTATAGAGCAAAAATAGAGTTTTAAAATAATATCTTTTAATTACGTTTCTGCGATATTTTATTCCTAAATTACATAAAATAAAAAATTGATATTTTTATATATATTTTACTTTGGAGCATTGTAGCTTGATAAAATATATCATCGGACATAATCTAACATAAAAGTATTTTAAGGATATTTTGGCTATTCAACTAAAAGTTATCAAAATTAAAAAACTGCAAACTCCTTGGTTTTATTTCTTTTTTCTTACTAACGAAAGAAGTTTTGCCCGAAATGCTCGAATTTTGATGAAACCTACATAGCCATGTCATTTGCAAACATTTACTTATATTTTACAATGCCATTGTAACAACGTGAAATTGCAACATCTATCTGGACCAATGCTTTAATAATAATAGATTAATTGCGTTTTGCTTCTGGCAAAGTAAACAGTATATGCATACAGCAACTTTTTCAGCTGGTCGGTTACATGCCTTTGAATGTCCTCTTTTTATCGGGTGTGTTGGAGCGTCTGTTTGCCTGCATTTGACAAGTTTGCATCGACCTTTCTCGCAATTTCTACCTTCTACATGGTAACGTGTCAACTCATTCGGCAGCAATAATTCGTCAGTTTCTGGCTCAAAAACACAATTGAGAACATTTAAAAGGTAGTGACCGACCAGCTGAAGAAGATTCTCGCAGAAGACTTTTTTAACGCTATGAAGAGGTTGAAAACACGTGTTCACTAATGTATTGCTTCAGAAGGAGTCTTTATTGAGTAAATAACCAGTGAAACTGCACCTGCTGTTGCTTATTTCTTTTTATCTTAATCTGGAAATTTATGTGTATTGTCACAATTTTTTTAGCATCAGAAGACCTTTTTCATTAGTTGATATCATACATGTCGTATGAGGATGCCTCTTTGAGTATATGTATATGCCATTATTTTCAATCTTCAAATTTTGTCACTATACAGAAAAATATATCGAAATATATCTGTTGGGTAGCTGTAAAAAAACAAAATAATGAAAAAATTGACTTTTAATAACTTGTGCAGCAAATCTGTTCATATTTTGTTATTTAAAAAAGTAAAAACTTTTAAATGAATAAATGAATTTAAAGAAACTTTTGTACAACCATTTATTAGAGTTATATATATATATATATATATATATATATATATGTACATATATATATACACACACACACATATATATATATATATATATAAATTTGACTTAATTTAATTGTAAATGCTACTTTTGCATTAAATTTGCAAGTAAGTTTTATAAAACGTGATTTTTACATGAGAATCAAGAGAGTAAACAAAAAATTAAATAACTTTTAAACCAATGAAAGAATTGTACTTAAATTTTACATAAATACTCAAATTTAACTTTTATAAAACGTAATACCGAGTAGTATTAAATTGGCCAGTAATTATTATTTATTTTGAGTATTAAAAGTATTAACAACAGTGCTTTAAATAGTTAAAATAAGTATTAATTATTGGCCAATTTTTTAAATACTGCCCAGTATTAAATATTTTTATAAGGACGCTAGCTATGTCTAATTTGAAAATAACTGTTAGAAACAATTTTTTTATTTCTGATGAAATGATTTTTTTTAGTACTTTTTTGTTCATAGTTTTGACGTGTGTATTCTGAAATGTCATACTAATTAATAAAATTTCTTTTACTTATAATGTATTCGATCAAAAATGACGTTTTTTAGATGAAATTAAACGTCTTTAATATGTATCATTTTGATATTTTTACGTTCTATTGATATTATGTTTTAATCAATAATGATATATCTAACGACGAGAAATTTACAATAAATCAACGTCATCGTATTAATTAAATAATTATTATTAATTTTTGTTAGTAAGTAATTTTTTGTTTTAATTAATGAATAACCTTGTTTTATATTTTGTTTATCTACGTTTTGATCAATACATTTTAAAGCCTAGTATGTAAAAAATACCTCAAGGGCGTAATTTCATTTTTTATGTCAAAATAACACTACTGCATGATATAATTATACTTTAAGAAAATAAATTCACATACTTAACCCTAATCCTACACACTATCAAATAATTCGGTATTCTAGGGGTGTAATACGTCCCAATCTCTTTAAATGATTATTACTCGTATATTATTAAACATTTTTGCTCAAAAAAAAAAAGTTTAATATTTTTTAAACTTCTAAAAATTATTTTGGGGCAATTTAAATTTTAAAACAGTGAAAAAAATTCAGCTAAGCAAAAAACTAAATCTAAAACTAAAGCCAAAAACCAGTGCGGTTTATTATACTCCAGGTGTAGAATTAGGGTTAAACGTGCAGCTTAACATATTTGACTGTTATTTTTATGTGAAAAACTAAATTGCATACATAAATGAGGCATTTTTTATATACTTGAATTTGCAGTGTTTTCTAGTTTTTTTGATTCGTTGTGTGTGTGTGTGTGTGTGTGTGTGTGTGTGTGTGTGTGTGTGTGTGTGTGTGTGTGTGTGTGTGTCGTAAAAAAAGTACTACATTGTATTAAAAAATTTCAAATTTTGCAGCTGTGTGTGTATATAGGAATTTTATACACACACACACACACACACACACACAGAGATATTGGAATAATACAAAGGAATGAAAATAATTAAAGATGACAAAAAAGGCCGCAAATATCATATTTTTAGAAAATAATTTATTAAAATATATAATATTACAAATACATGTAATATTTATAGAATAAAACATTACCGTCTGTAAAAAAAATTTTTATATAAATTTAATATAGATTAATATAAATTTTATTAAAATTAAATAAGATACTAATAAGATTTTAATAAGAACTTGGTTTTTAATTAAAACTTTATAAATATTTAATTTTGATTATGTACAGATCTATATTAAGTATTACATAGTCTTATTAAATGTCTTTATAAGAATTAAACAAAATAAATATGTATATTAAACTATATAAAATTCTTATTAAACTCTTATAAATTTTTATAAAGTTTTTATTAAAATCTTATTAGTATCTTATTTAATAAAATTTATATTAAATCTATATTAAATCTATATAAAAATTTCTTTTCACAGGCGTGTTTCTAAGAAAAGGCTTTAATTTCCTTATTTCAAATAATGTCATTTAAAGAAATAGGATTTTTTAACATTTTTATACTTGCGTGACATTTGCAACCATTTCATGTCATTTCTGCATTAGCCAGCGATTTATTATTGTTCCTTTTATTTAGACAGTACACTTTTGTATAATGATAGCACACACGAGTAGAGAGAACAAACCGTGATACAATTTATTGGATTTCTGATCGACCAAATTTCGTCAATGAGACGAAAATTTTAAATCATTTATGAGTTACAAAGAGAAGAGAAATATCTTTGCCAGATTTTGCTTTGGACATAAAGATATATTTGAGTATTTTGCTCAATAGAAACTCTATCATTTAATTAAAGAGGAACGACACACCATAATGTTTGTACTTGTCACTTCCTTCCTAAGATTTAGTTGTATTGAATATTCAATTTTGCACCATAATTCTGAGATTCACACACTGAGCTGAGTTAATATATACAATTACACATTAACAAATGTATATACGCCGTTCATATTTAGATGTAGTTAATTATTTTTATGATACAGCGTGTTTTGAAAAATCGTTGAAGACATAGCGAGAGTAAGAGCTTCTTTAAAAATTAAATTTACTTTATTTAAGAACTGTACTTTAAAGTAAATAATAATTAATTTGTTTTTTATTATTCTAGATATCTTTATCCAGAGAATCTTTTAATCAAATTAAATAATTTTAATGGCTCAATCAAGCAGAAGTAATTTTTGTGTATTCCTAAATTTTGTTTAATTTATACCAGGATGAACTAACAAATTTTGCCTGCCACAAATTATATTATTGTACCAAATTTTTTTTTTTATAGAAATGCAAATGTTTAATTTTTGCCATTAAATATTAAAAGAAATGTTATAGCTAAAAATTTTTATTAAAAAAATCTACCTTAAATGTAATTAATACGCGAGATAGTTTCTTTCCATTTCCAAACAAAAATTCTGCAGTTTTTTTATATTAAATACTTATATAATGTTACGAGTGAAACAATTATTTTTAATTACAATTACTTTCTTTCTTAGTTTATTCCTTAGAATTTGAAAGAGATATATTTAAAAGTTTTCTGTGTATCGAAAAAAGTAAAGATGTTAAATAATTTAGTCAAAAAATGATTTACAATTTTGCTTAAAAAATAATATAACGATTGCGCGATGTAATAAAAATTTGACGTAATAAGTTTGGTTTTTAATTTGGAGTCAGGGAACAGTAATGGCAGAAAGATAATTATAATTTGTGTCAAATATTTTTTGAAATATTTTTACGTAGATTAAAGTTTTTTTTCGTAAATAGAACAAATGTATGCAATTCGTGTATTTTGCGATGTTTCTCGCTGCGCTTCTCTTTGCCCTTCGCCCTTTTCATGCCCTTTATCTCGCTATTCTCACTCCTTCTATTCTGTGCAATTAACGTCGCTGCCTGTCTGTCAGATAATTATTGAACCTCTTGACGAATCCATCCCAACTAGCTCGATCAATCTCATCAAAGTTCCGTTTGAAGAAACTGTCGAATGCAGTATCAATTTCGTCGATGTTCCTTTTTGAGAAACGATCAAATCCCGATTGGTCGCTCTCATCGAAATTGATAGGCCGTACGTTCATCATGTTGGGTCGTCTGTAATAATAGATACGATCTGTAAAAGAATCTCGTTTACTCTTGTATATTTTATTTAAAAATAAAATGTTATATGAAATAATAAATAACATTTGTGTATGTGTGTGTTTTAAATTTACTTTTTCAATTATATAGAAAAATATCAGTTTTAGTTCATAGTTTTTACAAACTTTTTAAAACTTAAAACTGATTATTTTTATGTGTATATGACTGCATTATATTAATAAAAATTGTAATAAAAAAAATACTACATAAATACAATATATAAGTAATTTTAGACTAAACTGTCAAAAAGAAGGAGTTATCAGTGAAATTAGTCAGACGCAATGAAGAAACTGTGAATGCTTATAGCCAAACTAGTCAGAAGCGATTTATAGATATCCTTTTTTTTCGTTCAGCGAGCTTGAATAGCCGTAATTGAATATCCGTAACGATATCTGACATTTAGCGCTTATAAAAAGTGGCGTTGAAACGAAAAGATACAATAAACATACAGAAAATGTTTTATTGAATCACGGTGTGAAATAACAATCGTACAAATATCGGAGACACTTTATTCTGTCGTGTTCCTCATCGCATTCTTTCAATATTATGTTTTACAAAATTCATTTTTTAAAATGTTACTTATAAATAGTTTTATTAATACAATAAATCACAGTTACATTGAACAAATTCGGTTTGAGGAGGGAAGGTAAAGAAATATATATCGTTCATAAGTTTGTAAACGCTTGAGATTTTCCTACATTTTATGAAAAGTCAAGTACTTAGCTTACATATATAAAAAACTTACTCAAGCTTGCATATATTTAAAAAATCTTTAAAAATTTGAAAGTTTATGTAAATCAAGTATTATAACAAACATTTTCATCTTTTTCTTCTTTTTCCGTAAACTCTTTAATTTTAAAGTTAAACAATATTCTATGAGAGATGTGTTTTACATAAAAAGTTTGATACTATTGCAAGAAATCAGCGTACCAATTTTTTAAAAATTATTTTAAAGAAAACGTTTTCTTTAAAATATATTAAAAAATTTTTGTTTGTAAATGTTTTATTAGATTACAAAATAAAATAGCTTCAAAGTAAAATAAATTGGAAAAACTGACATTTGTGAAAAGTTAAGTGAATAGACGACGATCGAAGTCGTGTTTATGACCAAGTTAACAATGAAAACACAATAAAAAGAGCGAATATATCAAATTTGGTAAAAAAATCAATCTCTTTGTGTGTGATTGTTTAGTAAACGACATATGGCGATTTTCGTTGGAACAGGTAAAAGAATATGTATAAAAGTGACGAGATTGCGAGAGAAGAAATAAAATACGCAACAAGTTGTATATATTGTATAATTGACAATTTTTTTCTTTTTCTTAGAGAGAATAATATTATTCAAACGTGTGGAGAAATTGCGTTATAATTGTTTTGAAGATAAAATTAAACCAAAATATCGTTTACATTAAATAAATTCTAGCTACATGTTTTTCATTCAGACACGAAAAGTAATTTTAAAGCAGGTTTGAAGAGATCTCGTTATATCAGTCAAGAAAAATTAAATTACTTTGAAGGTAAATTAAATATTTGTGTATATGCAGAGCTGGAAGTAAAATGTAGCGAACGAGATACTTGACTTACATATATATAAAATGAGGTTGAAAGGACACAGAAATAACAATATAAATTTAAGAGATGTAATATATACACGTCATTATAAATATATGTGGTTCTATTAAATTAAATAGAATCAAATTAAATATTAATACTATGTATATATGTGCATATGTACACACACACACACACACACACACACACACACACACACACACACACACACACACACACACACACACACACACGTCTTGTGGCAAAAGTAACAAATTATTACTTTTGAGTAATAGTAATGATAACACATTTTTATATAGTACATTTCCAACTCTGTATAGTATATGCAATGTTTAATGGAAAATATTCCGATAAAAAGTTTATTTAATGGAATATGAGAGCTTTTAAGTTGGCTTTAATATTTTATTATCAGAGGTTATTTTATTATCGAACATATCGATAACAATTTAGTGAGGGAGATTACCTGAAAGGTATAAACCTCTTGCTTTCACCAAAGGTGGCTCCAGATAACGAATCCAACCCTCGACGTTCTTGTCGCAACAGATGGCCTCCGCCAACACCGTTTATCTTGTGGTTGCCCATACCTTGAAAATTTCAGAAAGCTGTATGTACTATGTTTACATTAATTTTAATAGGAGACTGGAGACAATATTATGAAAATTTCAAGATAATTGGAGAATAAATTCGTTTAGAAAGAATAAATGCATTAAAGAAAATTTTATTATCTTTTCATTTAATATAATGAAAACGGCAAAAAAAGCAATAGAATCACAATGTTTAAGTTGTCGCTTTCTTATAAGATAATTAAGTATTTGACAATTATTGTAATAAGTCAATGCTAGTTAGTTAAATTAAGCGTATTACGAATGAGTATTTTGGGAATTAAGAAGATTCTTTTATAGTGGAAAACATTTTTATATTTTAAGAATAATATATTTAAACAATTTTTAAAAGACATATGTTTAAAATTATTTGAACTTTTTTTCATTTTAATTTAAATAATAACATAAAACATATTTGTTCAATTTAATGTACATATATATATATATATATATATATATATATATGCTGTCATTATTTATATATTTTCTATATTGTCTTTTTCAGCTAAATTCCTCCATTTAAATGCGATGGATCTAATTTTAATTAAATCAAAATTATTATTTGCATGTTTATTAAATATAATAATGTTTAATTCTAATTCCTTACATAGTACATATCAGGTAATTACAATTCAGAAAGAACTACATTTACTGCAAAATTAAAATATATTATTTAGAATAATATAGAAGTCTTTCTTCATATACAATCACTTCTAAGATGTTCTACATTTGTTTCCTTATCCAGTACTAATCCACCATAATTAGACACTGACTAGATTTCTGGCAAAGTTATTTCAAGCTTCTCACAAGATTTCCACCACCGATCTGATCCAAATTTCGCACAAGATTTCCACCTCCAATTTCTAAATTTCTCAAGAGATTCCCTCCTCCAATCTGGTCCAAATTTCGCGTGAAGTGTAGCTTATCAGAGGTGCTTTCCGATTGATCAACACGATGTTTCGTCTCTGTATTCGGATAAATGAGGCTTCTAATCAAATTTCCGCCGCCAATCTGATCTAAATTTCTCAATAAATGTCCACCGCCAATCTGATCTAGATTCCTCACCAGATGCCCACCGCCAATATGATCTAGATTTCTGACCAGATGCCCACCGCCAATCTGATCCAGATTTCTGACCAGATGCCCACCGCCAATCTGATCCAGATTTCTGACTAGATGCCCACCGCCGATATGATCTAGATTTCTAACCAAATGTCCACCGCCGATTTGATCTAGATTTCTGATCAAATACCCGTCATTGGTTTGATCTAAGGTTCTCACGAGATGGCCACCACCGATCTGATCTAAATTTTTAACGATTCGTTTAATAGCCTCTCGCGCGTTTGGAACATCACGTTTGACAAGTTGATCCATAAATAACTGATTATTTGCTTGACCGGAACTGTATGGATGACTTATTGTATCTGCGAACGCTAGGGAGTTGATCGAAGAATTAATGAGATTTTCATTACGAAATTGATTAGCAAGTCCCTCTTGATGAATTGTATCGAATATTTGCTTGTCACCGGCAGAATTTAAATATTGAGTTAGGCCACTCTCTTCTTCGTTTAATAAACCTTTGAATTGCTTGTCCGTATTCCTGACAAGATGTCCGCTACCAATTTGATCCAAGTTTCGATTTGCGTCCTGGATTGTTCCTACAATAAAAGAAAGAAATTATCATAGCTTTCTTTCAAGGGTTAAAATTTCATTTTGGTGAATATTTATTACATATTGTTATAGTAATCGAAATATTCATATTGAATTTGCATTAGACTGAATAAATTAATAAACATGCAGAGTATAATAAATATGGAGGAATCAATTTAGCGCCAAAATCTAAATTCATTGAAATCGCGATACATGCTTCAGTGGTTCTAATTTTCATATTACGTTTATTTGCAATGTCAATTTGTGATTCATGTGATTACTCATGCCATGCATTGTAAATTATAATACTTATAAATAGAAAAAGATTACCAATACTAGAATAAGCCAGCTAAAGTGGGAGCTCTTTATGTCTTGGTACATAAATATAGTTACACTGTATTAATACTAATAGAATATATTTAGATAATTAAATAAATAAAAATCTATAATTCTTACATTCATGATTTTTTTCTACATAAAATATAAATCCAAATCTAATTTAATCTAATCTTTATGTATATTTGCCTTACATGTTACGTCTTGTAGAATAGCATAAAGTATTTGTATAATCGATAAAAGAAATATTTTACATTGACGCAAAAGGCTTCTAGGAATTCTCGTATATTAATTTATAAATATTTTTGTACAAATGATTCATATTAAATGAAAAGAAAAGAAATATGTAACCTATTATATTAGTTTTAGAACTAAATGTCTTATTTTTAATTATGTTGCAAAAATGTTAATTATTATAAAATATAAATAGTACTATAAAAACTGTTATATTATTGAATAAAAGACATTAGTTTATATTTATATTTTTAAAGTTTTATTTTTAGGTATTGTTTAAGAAATAAATAGCCAAAAACAAAATGTGAGTGTATTAGTAAACTTCCTTTATTTAATATTACCAAAATAGTCTTTTCATTTAATTTTAATTGCTGTTTTTTTTATTAAGAGAAAAATAGAATTTTATAGAATTTTATTATGTAAATATTGTTGATGTAACGAAAAAATAAAAATAGTGTTTATAAATACAATAAACGCATGCAAAATCGTGTCACATACCTAATATATGTATATGTAATCATCTCACAAGACATTTTTAATTATTATTAAAAAATATATAGAGGAGCAGATGGTAATACAATACCTATTTATATTTTGTACAATAATATTGTTAATAATTTGTATTTTTAGAAACGAGTTTAAAAAACGGTTTTATTTAAAAAATATAATTTATTAAAATTTATTGAAAAATTATAAATTAAAAAATTTATTCAAAATAAAAAGATATTGTAAATTACGCCTAATCTTTTATATAAACTGCAATACTTAAAATTTATAATATATGTAATATAAACTATATAAATTTGCAGTAAAATTACAATAAATTTATTATAAATAACAATTTTAATGTGAAAATCTCAAAGAAAGGGCTATATTAGACTTGTTGAGATATTAGTATGCTTAGTACGCTTAAGGGATTACATTAACAAAATTCCATTTTGTGTAACTTTACATAAATTGGAATGTATACAGTCAAATAAAATATTAAATAACAAAAAGAATATTTAAGTGTACATATATTTATGTGGTTATACGTTAAAAAAATAAAGAAATATATGTAATTTAATGCTAAAGTATACATTGAAAAGTTTTCAAAATGCTTAAAAATAAAAATGCTTTGTAATGTTGGTTGTTATGTAGCCTATTATTAGAGACTACTAAATGATTCCATAAATAATTATTAAAATTTCTTACTTAATAACGGAGATACCACGAGTGGCTATAATATCTATAAAGACCATAATACCACCTTTTTCTTTATTAAAAAAGTAATGAGAATATATTCTTCTTAATAAAACTATACAAAATTTCTTTATGTGAGCAAATTAATCTGTTTAATTAGTTATTTGTAAGCAAATTAGTTTGTTTAATTTAATACTATATAATCTCTTTTAATATTTAACTTTAATTTAATACTTAATATTTTGTAAGTAAAGATATTCAAAACAAAAATTTCTTTTTTTGTGTCAGTTTCTTATTATGTGCATAAGTTAATACGATGCATATAAACATGCATATAAAATTTATGCGTGCTATCAAAGTCGTCAAGGAATTGCGTGAGGTGAATTTTATCATGCAGTGGAGGTTTGGATAAAAGTCACAGGAGGATTTGTATCCACAGGTACAATAAAACTATACAACGATGAACAAGTAACATGCGAATCTTTACACCATGTTATCACGCTTACCTCCGTTGACAGCAACCGCGTGATTTTATGAACAATCCGTGCACAACATTTGCGTGTGGCAATTTTTCAGGAGAATTTTCCACACTCACACATAAAATTTCTTTCACGAAAATTACAAAGACGAACCAGCTAATTTCCCAGGTGTATTGTTTAAGCTTGGCCGTTAGGCGAACTTTTTGTTTGACACGAGATGATTATTCTGGAACCGTTGGACGCACACGTGCTCCAAGTGAATAATTAATCGCATGATTTAATATGGAAATACACAATGAATGATGAACGTATGTATACAGTATAAGAAAGATAGGAGTCGAAAGGGCGAAATAACAATGTGAATAAATGATACGAATTATTAAGTTTGGAATAGCGATTTGGTCATATCCAGGACTTTTTCAGGCAAGGTTTTCATCAATTCTTTGTTTGTAGTTGTTACATAAATAGCAATTTTTAGCGTTAACAATATATAATATTGATTTTTTCAATATTTTAATGCTTAGAATTTTTCCGTGTTTCTCTTTTTAAAAGTTCAAAATTTTCTCTTTAAATAAATTTTTTTTGGCAAAACTTGATACTATAATTTTTTTATTTAATTATACCAATCTAAGAAAAAGTTGTTTTTTTATACAAAATAATGATAAATTATCCATCGTAAATGAAAACAATATTAAGTTTTATAAATTATATCTTTTATTTTTTTTCTTGAAAAAATATCTATAAAATATAGTACTCAGTTAAAAAAAAAAACAGTACAATAAGAAAATAAAAAAATATTAACCAAAGTTTAATTTTTGTAACGCAGTAAATAATTATGATACAGATGTGTTTAAAGAACTAAAATAAATCTTCAAGTCTATACTTTGAGAAACTTTTAATGAGAGTTGAGTGGCATAATTAATTTTCTAATGACCAGTAAAAGAATAAAAACCTGCAAAATTGATAAGTAGAACGTTCACTTTTCAGAATTACACGAAGCGAAGCAGTTGATATAGCTCAATGGGATAAAAAGCACGTGAAAGTTTAAAGTCTTATCTTTAAATGATTTTTTTTGGCGGAACTCGATACCATAATTTTTTTATTTAATTATGTCAATCTAAGGAAAGTTGTTTTTTAATACAAAATAATGATGAATTATCCATACTCTCTAAATTACTATCAGTGAAAAATTACTGAAATCAGTGTAAATATACTTATAACTTGAATATACTTATATAACTTACCTATCAGTGAAATAAATACACTGATTTTTCAATTATACACTAATTCTAAAGTAAAATCAGTGAATACTCACTAATTATCACAGTTATAAGTATACCACTTCAAATCAGTGAAAACACACTGATTGCAATTTAGAGAGTATGCTACCGTTATATGTTTAAACTGCAATTCTGTTCAAGACGTATTGCATTGAATGTAAAATCGTATCTATGTGTATGTGTAAGTATGTGCATGCGTGCACACATGTGTGTACCGTAGAAGAGATAAAGATTCCACTGTTAGGCATTGTTGCAGTATGTAGTGGTTTGAACTGATAACGATGGCATTGCAATTGACAATTCATCATTATTTTGCATAAAAACAAAAACAACTTTTCTTTAGATTGACACAATTTAATGAAAAATTACTGTATTGAATTCCGTCAAAATGCATTTTGAAGAGAAGACTTTGAATACATGCTTTTTATTTCATTGAGTTACGTCAACTACTTCGCTCAATGCAATTCTGAAAAGTGAACATTTTATTTATTTATTTTGCAAATTTTCCCTCTCTTATTAGTGACTGGAAAATTAATCATGTCACTCAATTGGCATTGAAAATTTCTAAAAATACAGACGTCATATTTTATTTTTAGCTTTTAACATTTTAACTTTTTAGCTCTTTTAGCTTTGTTGACTTTGAAAAATTTTTTTATTTTCTTATTGTTTCTTTTTTTTACTAAATGTAGTTATATTAAAAATGTATACTTTTCATATTGTTATTGTATATGCCTCGATAGTGAAATTGTTAAACATCCGTACGAAATGTATAAAGAAACTCCACTTTTTAAATTACAATCAGTTTATTATCACTGATTTGCAATGGTATATTTATAGCTGTAATTATTAGTGAGTATTTATTGTCTTTTAGTAATTTTCATTTCAGTATTAGTATATATAATCACTGAAAAAACAATGTATTTATTTTATTGATTGACGAAGTATAAGTGTATCACTGAACATCAGTGCATTTTCATTGATTTCAATGATTTTTTACTGATTGTAATTTAGAGGGCAGGTTTGAATTTTGGATAAAGTATTATAATAAATTATTATAATAAACTTTTTATAATAAATTCTTTACAAGTTTTTTGAGAAAGCGATCTTATAAACGCTTCAGACCTTCAAAGTATTAATATAATTAAACTCGTTAATTTAATTTGTGAAGTTACGCATTTTAGTTTCACGGGATTCGCAGTGTTTTAAGCCCGACAAGAATTTAAACACACAGTTTATACCCAGACAGCACAATGTTTAAAATCGGGACATAAGATATTTTAAAGACATCTTTAAGATGTTTTTTAGTGATGTTTTAATTAGTTCCTAAAAGATATCTAACAGACATCTAAAAAACGTCTATTAGATATTTTCAGGAATTACAGAAACGTGAATTAATATAAGACCATGTCAGTCATATGATTTTCTGCTATTGTATTGCTTAATAATTTGTTAATTGTCTAATTTTAATTGGAATTAAAAGTAAAGATGTATTTTTTATAATTAAAAATAGAAAATTTAAAAATTGAAGGAATTTGTGTCCGCTAATTCTATTTTCGAATACGCTAACGGCGAATAATATTATTTTACTGTGATTGATTACATAACAAATAAATTGGATATTGTTCGATAGAAAATGTACAACTCTATTGTTGAGTTTAATTTATTATTTATATCTACATACACGTGCCTTCAGTCAAGTAAAAAAATATATTATATTATAATGCTACGTGAAATATTGCAACATGGTAATTCTGAAAAATTGATTTCCATCGACAAGTAATCCATATATCAATCAACAATCATATATAATACACACAATTTCTAATCTTTGAAGTAATAATCTTTTCAGAAAATTCTTATTTAAGCTCTTATTTAAATTGCTTTTTTTATTTAAAAATTTCCATTTGTTTGCCAGTGTTCAAAAATGTAAACGTTAGACATGATTACTTTATTATATATATGTGTATATATATATATATATATATATATATATATATATATATATATATAATATTCACGTCAGTAATTCATGTTTATACACTTTTCAAGTTGATTAAAGTTAAGAGCTAATCAAATTATTGACAATGGCTAAATTAACTGTTACGGTTTCTAAATAAGTGTGGGCGTTTTGTAGAAGTGTGTTTATAGTCTTTGAATCGCTGATCGTAATACACTCTAATCGAGCTATAAAATGCATTTAGAAAGATACACCATAATAAGCATCGTAAACTTTTATATACTTTTATCTATCAGGACAATATTTCTTGTGTACGTGTGTGTATTCTGATCTATTTTATACACGCATCATTTTTCAATTTAATTTTAATTATCTAATAAACCTGATGTATTAATGATTTCAAAAGTTTTTTTTTATAATTTACAATTTAAGTCTTTTTTTACTGGTTTTAATGTCATCTTAATTTTGTTCTATTATTACGTTTATATATCATTTCAGATAAGTCATGTGTAGTGATGTAATTTGCATAACATCACATAGCTTGTTATAATATTTATTCAAAAATAACGTCAGATGAATTGAAATGTCATCAGTGATATTTCGATGTTATTTTTACGTTTTATTGATGTTATGCTTTGATTATTACTGATATTACAACTATAATGAAATATTCAACGTCACTATTTGCTTAATTTTGTAAGATGGTTTATTCTATGATTGAATGTTCTAACAACTCTAAAATAATATTTAATTTTTATGTTATTTATTTAAAAAAACATATTATTCATAAACAACAATTTGTAGAAAAAATTCTAATTTCTAAATTAAAGAATTGTAATTCTATTCCATTTTAAAAATTCTAGAGAAATATTTTAGATTTTATTTTTTACATATCTATATTTTTTTCCTTTAATTTGCTAGTGTGTTTTCATATTTTTTAAACTTTTTTAAATACGCACAGGTCAAGGAAATTATTATTTTTTATTTTCTTGGAAAATATTGTACGTATCAGATTTAAAAATACGCAATGACAAAAAATAAAGATTATATTTTATATTCATATATAAAAAAAATTATGATTATATTTTATATTTATAGATATAAAATTTAACATTCAAGAATGGCAAAACTTTTCTTTGTTTTTAACAAGTTTTATTTTTTAATATGTTTCCATTCTGCAAAAACGTATTTATTTTATAAATTTTATTAATTTTAATTTTTTTATTTTAAAGGATTTTGATTAAAACAATTAGTTGACACTCCTATAAATAATTAATTGAAACGTGTGGTAAATATTGTGTGTATTCGTATTAGACCAACTACTTGACATGCAATTTCGATGACATCAAAGGGCAAAGGAATATGGTTTATGTATAGTAGCCTCGGTGCGCGGTATCGATCTCACATCGTTTTCTCTTCCGCGACAATACATAGTCCACTATAATTAGATGATGCGCCAGTATGTGTTTAAGATAAAAGTTAAAGTGGAGAATTGTCCCATGCATTAATCGCGTATAATTGCAAAAAAATTAGCAGCAAATTAATTTATAGAATAGAATGACTTGTGTGCGCGTTTTTTTTCATTTACGTAACGTAACAAATTAAACACAATTTATTTAAGTATTTATTAATTATTCATATTAAATTGATTCCAATTTAGTATAGTATAAATAGTATAGTATTCAATTTACTATAGTATAAATATTATTCAACAATGCAACAAAAATGCAAATGTGTTTATTGATATTTTCATGTGCTCTTATTTCAAATTTTATCATCGGTTATACTTATAAATATATAATCTGTCTCTATTGTCTATATTAAAAGAAATAAAAACATACAAAAGAGAAGAATTAAAAAATTTTAAAATAAAAATAATTTAGTTATAAATTATAAATGTATTAATGAATTGCATCTTACATTGTATATAATACACACATGTATCTTTACACTTTACATAATATACATAAATTACATAATATATATTCTGTTATAAATCTTGTATAATTTAAAATCTACTTGTAATAATTTATGAAGATTTTGTGTGTGTAATTTTATAATTAACATTTATTTGATAAAAGTTAATATTTGTAGTATACTATATATTAGTTATCTCTCTTTGGACATTTTCTCCTTTTCCATAATAAGTATAAAGTTGTCCTTTTTTTAAACTTACTTCGATCCTCCCAGTATCTTGCCAAGAGATCTGCCAATCCTCCATATTCATTCTGTTGCAGTGTGTTCGGTCCAGCCTGTAACCGTATAAAGAAAGAAACTTTTTAATTGTAGCCACAGGCTTTTTATATATATTTATTACAGGCATCTTGTTTGTGTTATACCAATAACTACATTGTTCGTTAATTATTACACGTTGCGTTATCTATGCTTCATTATATTAAAAAACATGGCAATAAAGTTTCTACATGACTTTAACTTTATTATTAATATTTTTTATTAAAATTAGGTAGAAATGTCATATGAGTTTTGTATCAAAAAATATTTTCGATTTTTATTAAAAGTAAAAATTAAAAAATGTAAAATGTAATTAAAATAAAAATCAATTTATTATATTTAATAGTAATATATAATATTTTAATATTAAAATATTTAATAATTATATAAATTACATAATTACATAAGTTACATAAACTTATATTTACATATCTTACATTCCTCTATATTTTTCTTTATAATTAGATTTTTGATAATAATTTCTATGGTGATAATTAGTTCTTCATATTCTTAATTATCTAAAAGGATACTAATAAAATTATCACAAAATTTAAAACTTCTATTTGTTTCTCTCCTTGTTATTATAAATAATTTAAATAAAATTGTTGCATAGAGAATTCTTTGAAATACGTACATGCTACATCACAAAGAGATGTTTATCTATTTATGTTTTTTAATTAAAATTGCAGAATGCATTACGTGGTTTTGTTTTATATGTTCTATTTGAACGTCAGATTATGAGTTCGCGTTGTATCTTTAACACAAGTTTGACGTACAGACTCAAATCTATCACAATAAACTATTTATTCTCATCGGAAATTTAATTATTTATTTCAGCTCTGTCTATTTGACATTAGGAGATCAATCATGTAACTTCGTGGAACTTTTCATTTTTCACTTAACTTCTTCACATATTAACTTTTCTTTATTATGTACGCAATTTTATTATTCATCACATGTAACTTCGTACAGGAAAAATACAAATCACTAAATATGATTAGTAAATGAAAATTAAAGAAAATTATTAGTATCGCGTGAATAGTAAAAGTTTTTGCGGAATAAATACAGCGAAAAATAAAAAGTTTTATAAAGTTACATGATCGATCCTTTGCACGATTGAATGAGCATTGCAGTGTAATCCATGTAGTAAGAAAAATATAATAAATATAAAAATCAACTTTCTCGAGTACGCATAATGCAAACCTTAAGATCGCGTGTAAGAACCATATGTTAAGTGCTCGACGTGACGACGGCACGTGTTTGTCGTTCTTATTGCAGATAGCTTATCGCACACTTGCCACGAGGTTGCGAGCATTATACTAATTAAAACTCATTCGTCGTACAGTGTTTGCCCTTACATCTATCTATTTCTTTACGCATCAATTGCATATTATAAATTATATATTATCTTACAGTTATATTCTGCAGTTTCAGTCAATTAAAAAGTGTATTATAATGGTTATGCATATTCAACGCATTTTTTGACTTAATATATTATTTCGCTATTGTAATACAAGCATAATGTTTTTTTTACATTTTCTCTTGCAAATATACTATTCTTTGTATACAATATTTTAAAAAATCAAAATTTGTATTGCTTTAATATTAGATACTTAATGTGTAATTTGAGATTTATTGGAAACTTTTATCTTTAAAATTGTGAAAAATTAATTTGTCAATTAAATTGTCATTCAGTTAAGTTTCATGAAAACGTTGAAAGACTTTTAATGAAAGTCATAACATTTCTGCTTATAATTGTTTTGTTTAATATTAATATCGTCGTCTGTGTAGAACTTAAGCGTCCTTTATTAGACTTGTAAGGCGAAGTAACCCGTCAAAATCGATTCTGAATGCACCATCTGCAAACTAAAGGTCGATATATTACTGTAGCTACAGCTCGTCATTACATCATTTACTTGACTCACACGACTAATTATGAAGGTTAAGGCCAACGTTGTATCGGAGATCTTGCATTTTTACTCAACGAATCGCCTTTTTCCCCTCAATCGAAAAGCATTCTTTTATTCTCGTCTAAGTACTTATCGTCCACTGGTGAATATTATTGGTGAATATTCGACAAAATCAAAAGCGTTATATAAACGATTAATATTCTCTTTCTCTTTCTCTCTGATTCTTTATCTATCCATCTTTTTTCTTTCTTTCTTTTTCTTCGTCAATAAACTGATGACATTTTAGCAATTTAATTGAATTTTACGAAAAAAACTTTTCGCTTCAAGATTTTCCGGAGCAGTTGCAATTTTCTATAACGTACCGGGAATGGTAAGCAAAAAGAAGAGAAATGAAATTTTGTGTACATTGCAAAACGCTGGAGAATGGAAAATTTTACAGATTTAATTTCGCTCTTAAAACCAAACGTCGCCGACGTCGACGGTGCAGCTTCGATCGTACTGATGAAATCTCATCACGCACCGTTACTTATTGTAACAACGTGAGCTGTTATTACAGCAGTTATTACCAGCGAGTATTACGGGTAACAGTTAAGTTGACAAAGTTAATGAAGTTTCGATTTATTTTAAATAAATGATTGACAATCAATCAAGAAAGTTTTTTTTTTTCAGAAATAATGCTAAAACTTTAGTTGAAAAATTTTTAAACATGAGATTAAGAAGATTGAAAATTAGAATTATAAGAACATTAAAATGTACTTCATTAAGAGTAAAGATTGCAATTATATGAAATATGATACTATTATTTATATATGTATCTAATATATACGTATACACTATAGTCTTGCGAAGTATCCGTTTTACATAATTCTTTTTACGTGGTTGAAAGTTGCAAGAAATAAAATCTGCTGGTAAAAGATATGTAAGAAAAAATGCTATATATATTTAAAAATATTTGTTTTATATAAATATATATATATATATATATATATATTTGCACGAAGAAATATTAAGTTAAAAAACAAATTTAATTTTTTTTAATATACCCCAAAACAATCAACTAATCCAAAAAGGGATATAATAAAAACCATTAAGTAAGAAATTTTAGCTCACATTAATATAAACCCATATATATATCGAGTACAGAAAGTTTTCAAAAGAATTAATCTTTCACATTTTATATTCTGAAAAAATTTGTAAAATGTTACAACAGAAATGTTTCTAAAATTCTGATGATTTGATAGAATACAGAATGGTTGTAATACAGAAAATTTTTTAATATTATTAAGTATATAATAAATGTGAAAACACACATGCATACACATATTTAATAAAATTTTCATGATATTAAAATGACGCCAAAAAGATACTAAAATAATTAGAAATCTTCTTTCAATCATGCACGATTTATTTTTATGTTATTTTGACGTATTTTGACGTTTCTGTAACTTATTGTTCTTGGGTATATACATGGCTTGTGATAATTCCAAAACAATAGATTAATACAATTACTTGTATTTTATATAATTGGACTATGAAACGGCAATACTAATAGATTAGATAGTATATAATAATACGTTAAAAAGCAAATAACATTTGTTGTAATATTTTAAACTTATATCTTTTTAATTTAGAAAGTTAATTTGAGTTTTCCAAAGAAAAAATAAATGTTATCCAAATATGGATTAAAAAATTTTATGTTATGTATAATAAAGTACAGGTACAAAAATTTTACGAAATTACATTCTAGAAACAATGCACATTTATTTCCCACACAGCACACATCTTTCAGAAAGCTTTCTGTAAGATATCGGAAAGATATCTTCTGTCAGATATCTTTTAGAAACCTTTCTGAAAGATGTTGTGCTGTATGGGTTAAAATTAATGAAAGAAAATTAATACAAAATTGTATTTGAGCGCGTGCAATTGTGCGAATATGTTTGTGCTCAATATTTTATCATTCAATTCACTTCTTTTTTTCATTCAACATATCAGATTAAATAAAAAAAACATTAACATTTCGATATGTTCAATAGCGCATTGCCACGAGATTGTTAGATGAAAATTACCTTGGAAATTAGGAAAATAATAATATCCTCGTTGCAATTACGATTTTTTACAACATAATTCTGATTGCTATCCCTGATATGTATCACACAGTTGCATTATAGATATCATTAGTATGCATGGGAAAACTTTTCGTGAAGGAAAATACGCGCAACCGCACGTATATCGTCCGAGCTTTAACAAATTCGGTTATCGCCGAGCCATGCGCGAACATCTCCCCGTCATCTGAAAGCCAACTACTCGCGAATGTCCTTGCAAATTACAATCTCGCGTGTATGCCCTACGTACCTGCTTCAAGTTTTTCATTACAGACAGCTGATAGTATCATCAGACATGAAATATGAAGAGGAAAGCGTTCTATGAGAAATACGTTATTCCCTCCAAAAGTCAACTGGTTGTATCTTACGCTCTCCTTCACATCTCCTTAAGATGAATGTCGTAGAAATGAAGATGATTCTTACTACGACAAAATTCTAAATGAAGTGACAGATAAAGTTAAAGTTAAAAGCTACTTTCTCTCAAGAAGAAGAAGACACGGACTGTAAAGTAAATTTTATTACTGATATTTTATTTGAAGTTTTAGGATAATAATATATAGGAATAATAATAGTATAATATATAATATACAGAGATATTAATAGGATAACAATACGATAATAATATACAGAGCAGGATAAATCATTAAAGATATCATGGATGTAATTTTGTTTAAAAGCAACGTATTAATTTTTACACGTTTCCTTTATTAATTTATCTCATAATTTTGTGCACGAAAGTTATAAGATATTATTATCATGAAGTTAATAGTTTACAAGATATTTTATATTTTATTACAAAATATGCCAACATAAAGTATAACTGTTTCATAATTATTGACTTTTATATATTTTTTTATATGGAGTGTTAGAGAAATCGTATTCTATAAAAAATTATATAATCTTATTTAAAAAATACAAAGATAGTTTTCAAAGCTATTCTATCTAGACAAAAATTAACTTCATCAAATAATGTTATCCTCAATACTAAACGATTAATAGAAAACAAAACACTCATATTTTGGTTAATTTTAAAAATAATAGCTTGTAGAATCTTTAGTGGTTTACCCTGCTAATGTAACTAAATACGTTATTTCAATACGCTATTTAATTTTTTTTTACTTTGTCTTTTTCGTATAAAATTTTTTTTCTTTTATCGAGAAATTCAATAAAATAGCTAAATACATTACATTTGCGTATTCTTTCTATATTAATTCTATTCAATTTGTTTTACGGCATGTCAGAAATATTAAAATACAAGACAATCATATTTTACAATCTCCGTCCGGTAATTTCGGAAAGCACTTCTAAAGTCGATCTTCACTTTAATCTGCATAAAATGACATGGTAAAATGATGTCTGTTTCGATATATCTCGTAATATGATCACGGCTTATCCAGCGGAAAGCTAGCTAGAGTCATTGAGCAGCCTTGTGTCAAGATAATGTCTCGACAAGAGCAAAAAGGTCGAGGCACGAGACTGGCAAGCAAAAATATACTATTTGGCATTGCATGACGCGCACCTTCAGAGAAACGTTGCGCGCGATTTGATGCAACAAGTTGCGAATGCAACGAGGTACATCGTGCTCCCTTCTCACGATGGATTATCAAGTAAAACGCACGACAAACAACTAACGAAAGTCCTTGAAGACTTAAGGGAGGATTAATATAAAACGAGATTGCTCTCGAACAGATTTTCAAAGTGAAGGCTGTAATTACACCGTAGGCATTGTAAAACGTTCCTTTTGTCACTCTTCTCTATAAAGAAGTTACCTGCAAAAAAAAAGTGTTCTATGCCGGCTCTTTATTTTAGCAGATTTCAATTCAAATAGCACATGAACGTCCATTAGACATCCACCAGATGTCGAGTTTAGACATCGACCTTTAAGTAATCAATTAAAATCTGATGTACATTTTATAAATGTGATTTTTTCACAACTTTTAATATCTATTGAATATTCAAAAAAGAATCTAAAATAAACATAATTTCCAATGCTTTACTATTCGTAATTGTTATTGTTGAAACTAGTAATTTATTAAAAATATTAGTTTTCAACTACCGAAAAAAAAAGATCAGGTAGAACGAACCAAGCCTTCGGGTTGAGTAAATTTGATTACGTTCAATTACAATCGAATAAAATTAGAAAAAAATTTAGTCTATTCAACAAAGCATAAGAGTACCAACTGAAAAATTTAATCAAAAATAAAGGTTAAAACAACTAAATTGTAGTTATATGGACATTAGATGTTTCAATTACCGTGAAGATTGATATAACTGCATAATAGGAGTAATTTTATTTCTGAAATAGTAATCTATCAATTCAATTAAATTTTTGTTTAATATAACTGTATTTTCAATTTATTTGACATAAATAAGATGTTACAAAAACCTAAAAATTATGTTGCACAAATTAAAATAGCTAATACACCATATACAACTTTAAAATTGCGTTCATTTAACTCAATTTCAGTTGCTAATACCGATCTCTTTTTATAGTGTAAGTGAAATTAGTACCAATACTTATAAGTTATATTATAAATAAGTATTAATACCTCATGAGTTTGCAAATACTGAGGCTAATTGATATTATTATAACTGCACAGTAATCAATAATCAATAATTTTAATTTGTAAACGTTATATTGTGTCAGAGAAAAATAACAGTCATTTTTTTCAACTTTTAATTTAATATTTCTTATTTAATTAAATTTTAATTAGAAGTAAAAAAGAAATATAAGCCTGTATTCAGAATACACTTATAACGATGTTAGCGCGACATTGCGTCATTCTATCTTTGTTTTATGTATAACGAACAATGAAGATAGACTAACGTAATAACGCATCACAATCTTTATTTTGAATATGGCTTAAATTTTTTTGAAGTTTTTATATTTGACTTTTTTTATATTTTTTTACATTTGAAGATGAGTTAAAATATTAAGGATATATATTATTCATTCATATGAATTCAGGACACAAGAGACTGTTCCAGTTAGTCTGAAATTGGATATTCCTTGAAAGTTTATTATGAGACACATGAAATGGTTTGTATCATTTTGACAGTATGAGGAGGATGGAACACTGTAAAGATGGCACAAAATTGAATCAAATGTCTGGAAATAATACATATTTAAGTATTAAAGTATTACATTATTTAAAAGAAATCTTGCGCACTTATTGCAATGTCTACTCTTAATTGCCCATTAAACTTTTTACAACTAATTAAAATTTTCAGGAGTCCTAATATATTGTTATTATTTTCTGATACAATAATTAAATTAATCATAAAAAAATTTTTTATTAAGTTATTTTAAATTGTTCCAAATAAATAATTAATATAACGTTACATTAATATATTGAATAAATGTAAAAAATAAATACTTGTTTTAAATTATTATTTTAATTTAAATTAAAATTAATATTAAATTAATATTGAATACATTAAAAAATATCTATCTATTTCTTCAAAGCATTATTTCTCAAATAAATAATTAATCTAGACTTTAGAGCAAATATTAAATTAATGTTGTATAAATGTAAAATAAATTTTTTTCCTTGTTTTTTTAAATAAATAATTAATATTATTTTTTATAATAAAACTGTAAAATTTATAATTCATGAAGAATAAATATTAAAAAAAGCATTTTAAAAAGTCATATTTACTCATTGTAAAAACTATTAAAACACTTCTATTAATTTTTCTCAAAACTTGTAATTTTATATTGCTATGAATTGGTCTGCTTAAATTCTTGAACAAAACTATTGCCAATTATTAGAGAATTAGACAATTATTAGAGAAGAAAATGATATTATAGGTCACGTAGGTATTACGACTATACAGAGAGAATTTTCTCTTAAAATTTACCCTCAAAATCTAGTAATTGTGGGATAATGTGTGACCTCGAGGAATTTTACTATACTTTTTAGTAAAATTTACTATACTTTTAGTAAATTTTATTAAAAAGTATATTAAAATTTCTCGAGGTCACACATTATCCCACAATTACTAGATTTTGAGGATAAATTTTAAGAGAAAATTCTCTCTGTGTACTGATACCATTTCTATTAGTAGCCTGTTGTTATGTAGTGGTGTCAATATACAACAGCCAATAATTGTTATATGATATTTTTATTTTTAAACATTTCAACACTTTATTATAATATACTTTAATATTTAATATTTAATTACAGACACACACACACACACACACACACACACACACACACACACACACATTCGTATTCTTTCTAAACTTAAGCGTATTAGCACACAAATGTATGAGTGTCTTTTTGTTAGGTAATTTTTTATTTGTTTGTACATTTTAAATTATGTAAAGTTAAATAATAACTTAGCGCATACTAATGTGTCAATGATTTGGCTAATATGATCTTTTTTTGAAGTTTTTATCAAAATAGTTATTCGATAAGTTGTAATTTTACTATTAATCTATAATTTTACTATTAATCTATAATTTTACTATTAATCTATAATTTACATTACATCTATTATATGGATACTCAGCATTGTAATCTATATGCTAAAGATTTATGTATACGTACATACTTTTTGCAGGTATTTTGTAATATTTTCTCTTTATTTTGAATGAATAAAGATTTGATAACAAAACATTGTATTTTTAGAATAAAAGTAAAATTTTTAATTCTTAATTTTTGTTCTTATTTTTATTTATTCACGTGAGCCTCTGTTCTCTTTTAATTTATTATGCACTATTACTACATTTTTATAAATGTTATTTAGTATAATAAGTATGTCATAACTTTGCATTTAAAATATTAAAAAACTTTTTGATAAATGTAATCGTTAAGTTTTTAATTTAAAACACTAATTTAAAATAGTAATTATTAACAAATTTATTACATAAAACGTAAATGATAGAAAGCATCATATACTATCTTCTTTTCTATACATAGTCTAAACATTTTCATGTCTGATTACATACAGTATACTACAAGGAAATGCCACAATTGAAATGTTTTTATAAATTTTTATAATTCTTTTAACATTTGGTTTGAAGTCTAAAAATTAAACTATACATTTTCATAAATATAATTCAAATCACACATTTTACAAAAACATAAACATAAGTTTTGGTTTTTATGAATTAAGAAGTTATCAATAATTGATAAATTTTGAAAAACTTGTGTAGACAACTTACAACATTAAATACAAATTTTAATTAGCCATAATATACAATAGTTGTAAAAACAAATTGGTTTTTGTTGCTACGTAAAAAGTTGTAATATTTTATGGAAAAAACAAGTTTAGATTTAAAGTTCTATAATTTTAAGACATAAATTCTAATAAATTTTTATATATAAATAATTGTAATATTCTAAATAAATAGATATTTTATAATTACTTAAGATCTTGTTGCTTTTCAAATTTTTTAAGTTAAATTTTTATGAAATATTATTTTTATCAATTTTGTGATTTTTTCTAAAATGTTGTAATTTGTGATACTTACTGTTATACTTTTACAAAGACATAAATATCAACGAAAAAATAAAAAATTTTTATAAATTTCTACTTTTAGAATTTTATACTTATTCATAGAAAATTTTCGTATAATTTTATACAAAATATAACGTCTCTAAAAAAAGACGTTCTCTCCATACTGATTATTATGATAAATATCTATATGTTCTAATAATTAAATTGCTAACACCATTACGGAATGAGAAAATTACAAAATAATTATAAATTTTTAAATATTATAGGTTAAAAAAGTACTATTTTTTTTGCTCCCTGGAAAAATACCAAACATAGACAACTAAACCAAAAAGTTTGTATGTAAAATAAATTTAAAAATGAGCGAAAATATATGTTAGAATGTACACAAGTCTTTAATTATACAAAAATAAAAGAACTAAAATTAAAACTAAAACTAAAACAGTGCGTATACGTAATGCATTAGATATTTTATACAATATTATATTGTTTAGCAAATTTTCCAACACTTCCCGACATAATAAATATTTTCTTTTTTTATATATGTCAATGAACACTGAGAATTAATTTTTTAGATGTCAATTCGGCGTCATTTTTGGATTCTCTTTTTTGCTGCTGTAATGCTTAAATGAATTTAACTAAACTGTACCACATTTCTAGAAAAAAAAAAACAGCGATTATAAATTTTGTAAGTTATCTTAATTTTATATGGTCATGTTCAATCAATTTACTAGAGTTTAAATTTATAACGTTTAATAAGTCGAGAATAATGATTTAATAATATGATTTATAATATTTATACTAAATTTCGTGTGAAATTGGAAATAAATATCATTCTTGCACGATCTACATTTTTATATAATATTCTTTCTTTAAAAAATTTTGTTTTAAATTAATAATTGAATTTATTATTGCCTTTATTACGCGATGTCGATTTTGGTTGTCCTAAATCAGTCACCTAGCGTGCGCTACTTCGTATCGCAAGTAAATCTCGTCGTACATACATATATCACTATAATTTAAAATTATTTTTGGATCTAATCATATTTTTATAGTTATTTAAAAATAAAATTTGTAGTCTGTTTTTAACTAAGGTACCTTTACCCAATATGCCAAATTGGGTACATGGTCATATTGGGTACAGGTACCTTATATTAAAGTTCTCATTAACACAATATTTAATCTATGCAATTTATGATATAATTGCTATAATTGGAGATTTTAATATAATAAGTTGTATCATAAAATAATCAAATATAAGCATCATTACAAGTATCTAGTTATTATTACCAATATATAGTAACAATTACTATAAAAATGTTTGTAACTGTAATTATTTTATTATGCAATTATATAATTGCAAATATTACACATTTTTTCAGCGTATCACTTTTTGTGTTACGAAATGTTTTTTTAGAGTTAAGATCAGAAAATAACGAGTGTTATCTGTTTTCCTAAATAAAAAAAAACTGTGTATTAAATCAATAGTCAAATTTATTGTTACTTCTATTACGCAATGTCGATTGATTGTTCGGAGCTTGGTTGCGTCGTGTACGCAACTTTGTGTCAAAATGTCGTCGTGCACTTTAACAGTTAATGTAATATTAACGTATTATTTATAAAGTTTTATATTGTAGGTTTTTTATATATTATGAAGTGCTTCTAATTTTAGAGTTAGGATTAAAAAATAGCATGTGCATCTGTGTTGCCTATTAATAAATTGATTTATATTGAATTTTTAGAAACAAATTGCATAGCTTGTAATTTTAAAAGACAATGATATGATGTTCATAAATAATAAATTTGGCAATTGAGTTAATTATACTAAAAGCAGAGTGTAGTCTTGTGCACTTTGTCACTCAATTACATTTGTTTTAGTGTGACGGACATGTTACAACGAAATTAATTACGTATCAATGGTGTATGTAGAGTCGAGTGAAATTCAATCTTTGCATATAACGCAGAATTGTCGAAATTGACAAATAAACAGTCTATCGACCGTGGCGCCTCGTTATTTGGAATTATAATGATCGGTAGAGTAAACACGAGCCTGTTGCATACGTATGTTGGAAATTAAAGCATACAAGCGTAATATACAATTTAATTACCAAGCTCAACAATTCACATTTAACGCGTGACACAATAAAAAATTTTATTTATATAACGCAGCAAAAATTGCATATGTTTATTTATTATGAATGACTTCCTTTGACCGTGCCTCAAGCTATTAATTTTACATTTGACAAAATGACGCAAAAAGCTTTTTTATGCGATGTTTGCACGAATTGCTCGTATAGTATAATATCATTTACGTGAAGGTTGTTCAATCTCTGTGCATTTAGCTTTTCGCAATATTGCACCGCTACGCATCGTTGTTTGCGAGAAAAGCAAAAATCTCATATTTTGACGTTCAATTCCTACGCATATGCATCAAATTTTGTGGCACAAAATAAAAAGGTATTGGGATTCAAAACTTCATCTATATGTACGCCCAAAATGTGACCAGTGTTTGATACGAAATTCATATATAAAATTGGAAAGAAATATTTTTTATATTTTTACATAATCTACATTTTTACATGATTAAATAACACTTTATTCTCTAAAATACCGATTACATTTAAAATTTCCAGTTGCGACAATTTTTACTTATTAAACGTTTAATGTAGGAATAAGAATCCGAAGTAGTAGCAGGTAAAAAATTCAATAATATATTAATAATGGTAATATGCAATAATAAAATTTTACTATTATGTATACTCATATACGTTGATTAAAAAATATGTGATATTTGCGACTATAATTGCATAATAAAATATTTATAGTCAGGAATATAATTTTTATAGTATAATATAATATAATATTATAATAATAATATAATAATAATAATCATATGTGCATAGTAAATACTTATAATGATTATTTTACAACTTATTCTTAAAAAATCTCTATTTTGATTGTGGCAACCATATCACAAGTTGCATAGATCAGTTATTATTATTATGAAAACTTTAATAGAGTTTAAATAGTCTATATTATTTTAATTTATATTTTTGAATAACTATAAAAACATGACTGGGTCCAAAAATGACTATAAGTTATAGTAATATTATGATTATACCAACGTAACTATTTTTTTTCTCTTGGTGTAATAGAATTTAAAAAATTACATATATGTATAAGAAACTTTCATAAATAAAAGTACAACTATATTTTAAATTAAGAATTTGAACGCATCAATATACATGTTTGTGAGGTTTGAAGTAAATCCCATTTAAATACTTAGCAAAGGAATTAATTAATAAAATACAATTAAAAGGCAAAAATCTTTTTTTTATATATAAAATTAATTATAAATAAATTTGTATCTTTACAATTTTTAACATAATTTTACAACAAATCAAAATTTTACAATAAAACGAAGTGTTTTTGTGAAAGTTTTTATAAAAGAAATATAACTAAAGTTATGACTGTGACATGTAAATAAAAAATATGTTTTACCTGAACAGGTCCAGCCGCCGCATAAGCGGCCACGCCAATGAAAACGATCACGATCGATGAACCGGAAAGTGCCATTACGCCACGACGTTTAAATAATGCTTGATACCAACGGATGCTGAGGACTCGTTCTTAAGAGAGAAACCGATCGGCTGCGGTTTCCGCAGGTTTGTGACGAACACGTCGTGAAAAACGCGTGGAGTGCTCCGAGTCTCGTGCTCCCGTGAAATATATAGAGGGCTGTATTCTCCCTCTGCTTAGGAAGGGATGCAAACGTCGCGCAGACGCGGCGTATCGCTGGTTTTCGTCGGCGATTAGACACATCTTTGCGAAATTCAACGCACACATCAATATCTGTCGCTGCAAGCATAAAAAACGAGATTAAAATGTAATCGTATTAAGGATATATTACGATTTTTTAAATAATTAAAAAATAATGAAAACATTACAGATCAGTTAATATTGCACATTTAAAAGGTTACATAAAAAATATATAATAAAATAAAAATATGTAATATAATATTAAAAATATTTGAAAGGTAATATAAAAAATACAGTAGCAATATTCTACTTAAATCATATACTTAAAAATTATTTTAATAAGAAATAGGATAATAGAAATGTAAGAAACAAAAATCTGCTTTTTTATATAAACATATTAAATATTTAAGATGATTATATAAAGTTTTATTGTGCTGCAGAGTTTAGTTGTATTCTCTGTAACTAAAAAAATTTATATTATATTTATTTACAAAACAACAGTTTAAAATTGCAATAAAATATAAATATTTAACAAATTTGTAGAAATATGTATGATCCTTAACTATAACGTTGAACAAATAGTAAATATATTGTTTAATGAAAACAAAATATTATAAACATAACTTTTATATTTACATTTATGTAGTTTAATTAATAAAATTGAAATGTTGATACATTTGTAGAAATGTATGTAATCCTCAACTATAACGACGGTTGAAAAAATAAATAGCAAATGAGTTTACATCTCCGCGAGATGTATATTCATGTTTAATAAAATTAATTTTGCTTGTGACAATGAAATGCGATAATTTAAAAACAAGTTATTTCCTCAATTATAACAATTTCAATTAGTATACAAATAAAGTACACAATTTTAGGCTTTAATAAATTTAATTAATTCTTGTTATATATTTTTAAATAACGGTAATTTGGTGAAATAGCAAATTTGTTATTTTATTGTGGATAAAGTGATAGTACTTTAATTAACTTGTCAGAAATCGCTCTTTAAAAAAACGAACATTCATCATGTCGTTATTCGTTATAATCTAAATGCTCAACAATCTAGACGAGATAAATGAGTAATAAACGTTTAATCCATCAAATCAAACATGTTTTCTGACCATTAGCAATTTTTGTTAAATAAAATGTAAGTATTTTTCAATAGCGCTTCAATTAACGTCAAGCTTCGACATTACAGTAAAATGCTGGGAAGACTGGAAGAAGAAGATTAATATCAGGCGATAAGCGCAAGATATACACAAGTTAATATCTTAAAGTAATATCACTTAAAAGCGAGATGATCAGGTGTTCGAAGTAGCTGAGATCTGCTGGTTTTTATTCTTTCAAGGACTCCAGAACAAAATTTTTAATAATCCTCAAGTAAAATATTTTAATGTATTTCTCTCGAGAAATCGCGAAATCAGATGAACGGTTAGGTCCTGAAAAAATAATTCTTGTTTTCCAACGGTACATAAATTTCTGAATTGTAGTTATAATTATTTCATATACACTAAAAGAAAAATATCAAAGTATTGAGAATCAAATACTTCTTATGACGTTTTCTTCGCTATTTATTTGTTATACAAAATTTATTTGTAAAAACAAATTTACATTTCATTTTTTTTGTTAATTTATTTCTTAGGAATACAATTTTTTAATGAAATATATATTGTTTCTCATAAAAAAAGTCTTTTTTTCTAATAAATGATTTATTTCAAAAGAACAAAAAAAAAGTTTCATAATACTTCTAATAAATAATTGATTTTTACAATTTGGGTGTTATCTCTTTATTAATAAGATATATTAAGAAATATATACGAATGGTATATTTTTAAGAATTATATTTCAGAAGCATATTTCACAAAATATTTTCTAGAAATGTATATTTTTCTATCACAAATAAATTTTTTTATTTAATAAATATCAAAAAAATGTCACCAGAAATATTTAGTTCTCAATATTTCGACATTTCTCTCTCAATGTAAGTATTCATTGTAAAATCTTGATAATTAGCTGGATTTTTAAAGAATTCTTTATTAATAATAAACATATTCTTAAAATAATAATTTTCTTTATATTTGTAATCCATTGTGCTTTGCATTTAACATTAATATACAATAATATATATTCTTTCTTCCTTTTGCTTGCTGTTTTTCTAAAAATCTTAAAACGTTTATTAAATCTTATATAAATCCTAAATAATGAATTTCAAATACTGTCTGTGTGCGACTTCTAAAAAAATCATGTTGACTCGATATTCAAATATGTCAAAATCCTTTCAAAGATCTCAAAGTTGTCAGCTTCTTTCCCGCAAAGCTGATTATAAAAGTTCTTTCGTCGCACTAATTTTGTGAACGGCTATCATCACATTTTAATTAAGTATATGTATTTGTGCGTGCGTGCGCGCGCGCGTGTGTGTGTGCGTGTGTGTATGTGTAGAGTTATTTTTGTAAGAGTAAGAGAGAATGAGTCTATGTAATATTATAATTTAAAAAAATTATTTAAAAAATTTGTGTTATATTTTGAATTATACAAAGTTAAACAATGACATAGAATTTTGTTAATATAGCCACCTAAACGTACTAGTAATATGGTCACTTTCGACCATCTTCATATAAAAAAAAATTTCTTGCTAAATCGATTGTCGCTCTATTGTTAATCATTAATTCGTGACATGTATAAATTATTATCGCGACAAAAAAAAGGTTACGTATAAACTTAAAAATCCTACCTTATTAAGTAAGTCTATCTACTACGTTTATCTTTCTTCACGATTGTACTATAATATTTTTCTAACCCAACAATTTATTTTATATAAATATATAATTTTGTAACAAAATATTGTGACTTTTTTAAACAAAACTAATTTCATACATTTATTTTTGTGGTGATCATTTAACTATTCCTGTTTCTCTTCAACCTATTATGCAGTGTCGTTACATTTATATAAATAATATGTAATATAATAAATATTTCATAAACTTTGAATCTAAAATCTAATGAACAATATTTTGATGAATAACCGTTAACGTTGAATTTACAACATTAATTATTAACAAAGTTATTGTTTAAAATATAAATGGGTGGCCATATCACCACCTTGTTCTGTATGATTAATTTTAATAATAGAGGAGAAGGTGGTATTATGGCCACTTGTATTATCTTCGTTATTAGCGGATGAATTTTAGTAATTACTTATGAAATCATTTGTTTAGCAGCCTACCGTTATGAAGTGACGCTAATATGACAATACACAATAGCCAACGTTTATCATAAAGCATTTTTAGTTTTGAGCATTTCTAAAATCTAATGAATAACACTTTGATGAATATAATCGTCAAGTTTCAATTTAAAATATTGATTATTAATAAAGTTATTGTATAAAATATAAATGGGTAACCATATTATCATTTTTCTTCTCTACTGATATTAAAACTAGCGTCTATGTATATACTCTTATCCTAAAGTAAAGAATTTGTTGTGAAAAATATTACTTTTCAGTCAAACTTTGAACTTGAATGTATATTCCGCGCAAGTGTCTTGGTTTGATCATCGAAGCATATGTTAATTTTCTTCATAATAAACATGTTAGGAAAATATTGATCAACGTAAGAACAACGTGCAAGAACAATAATTGTATATAAGATAGTGTATGTGTTTAACACAATTCAAATCGAGACGGGTAAATAAACAGTTTTATATAACATGTATATATTATTGTCCTTGTTAGCCGTATGCAGCATTCTATTACCGTTGTTTATTGCGAAGAATATTGCTATTTGCTTCGGTGATCTAATTGGCTAAGACATCCACAAAGAAAGGGAGATCCTTTCAAATCCTGAATAAGAGGTAATAATCTATAATAAATTTATTATTACTTTAAAGTGGAGGAATATAACACATACTATATTACTATGTATAGATGTTAATATAATTAGTATCAATATTATTAAAATTAATAATGTTTTTAATATTATAATATTATTAATCTCATTTTATATAATGTGATTACGTTTTAAGTCCAAAGTAACGGTGCGCAATTAAAATATAAAATGTATAAATACAATAAATATGATAACTCAAATTATTATTAAAACGCTTTATAATTAACATTTCTATATTAAAGCAAGCTACATTTAAAACATTTGTTTTTTTTTTGTAACAATATTTTGCTATTTAATTTTTACAAAATAACTTTTACAGATACAATTTTTTTTATTAAAAAATATGTATCTATTATTTGCTCTTTTATTTCTATTTTTATATTTTTGTTAATTTAATATTGAGTTTACTGTACGGGCAACTTATACTATGATGTATCAATTTACCCAGAAATTGAAGCTGGTTACAATGCTGTATGTTCATATTTTTCTTATTAAAAAAATTATACAATATATAAAATTGTTTTTGGTATGAAAATGTAAAAAAAATTCTCTCTACCATAAATATAGCTTATTCATAATTAACATCAATTTAATATTTACACCCATTCAAATTAAAAAGAAAAGATTTTGCTACAAAATACAAGTAACATAACTTTTTTCCAATTTTTTACACGCTAAATGTAATAAAGTCATACTAAAAATTATTTTGATAGCTCAAGATTAATCATTGTGTCATTTTATAAAAGAAAAAGACAATTAAAATCTGCAAAAAAACATTTAAAAGAAGAGGTTTCAAAATAATTTTTTCGTCAAGTTTAAGCGATTTAAAAGTAAATTTTTAGCACTTTGAAAGTGATCTCTATATAAGTGATCTCTTTCCATTTTTTAATATAATGTGTAATGCTATTTTTATTAAGAAATTATATGAAATCTCTATTTGTACATATAATAAATGCATAATTAATATTAATTAATATTATAAATCTAGATAATTATTTTTGACATAGAAAGAATTGTTAAATATGTTGATATGAAGAAGTGAAATAGATTAAAATATTATTAAATATTTCACACTAATGCCAATGTACACATTTCTTATTATTCTTGATTATTCTAATAAAACGTTACAAAAATTAGTATTTATATAAAATTGATGTTATTAAAACCCATATGCAAAGAGTTAAAATTTATTGAGAAAATAAATCGATATAATTATTATTTACAATTAAAATATAAGCTTATAAATTCTTCAGATACTTTTACATTTTATATTTTTCTCAAAGTTTAACTTTTTATTAAGTTATTATTATTATATAATTAAAATAAATTAATAAATTAGGATTTATTTTATTAATTTTAATTTCTTAGTTTTCATTAAATTTACAATACACAGTTTTATTAACAATTTCTACAAAATGTGTTCAAAATGATCACCATTGCATTTAATGTATAATCTTGCGCGTCAAGAAAGATCAAACATTGCATTACTGATAATTTTAGGCGTTACAAACGCAGTCTTCATAATTTAGCTTTTATATCTTATTAAGATATTTATACTTCATTATACAAGTATTTTTTTATGTGACCTCATGATAAATAGTAACAATTAAAATTAGCTCTAACATTGCAAGTGCGCTGATAAGCTTATATTTTGACCCGTAAACAAAGTTTACGGTCAAATAAGCTGTTTTAATTGCACATTTATTTTAATTTAGAGCAAAATTAAATTATAACTTACAAACCTTTCTGGAAATTTTTTTGTTAACATTAACCATACAAGTTGCGAATTATGTAGTGTTTTTGTGAAATATTATTTCTTACGTATATTTCATGGAAAATCTTTTAGTAACCCTGGTAACTTGTTTATTAAATTAATATAATGTATGAAGCTTGATAGGTCTTGTCTGTAATTTAATATTAAAAATATTTGTACATAAATATACTTGTGTATACATACATAAATATTATTTTTAAAAAGTACTAGAATATAAACATAAAATTACTATTGAATTGTGCAGTATTTTGGGCTATAAATTTATATTAAAACGATGTCTAATAGTATACTTTAAAATTCTTATTATTTTAAATATGCAAATTATATAAATTAAATAAATTAAATAACCACCTCGCGTGAAATAAAGATCATAAATAAATAGAATCTTTTGTGGAAAACCAGGCTTTATACTTTTTCACGTACTAACAACCGTGTATAAAAGATTATCTTTTCTACATAATTTTTAAATAATAGATTCTGCATTTTTGTAAAATGATAAGCATATGCATTTTGTTATCTTTTAGAATACGTTGTATTGTGTTCTTCGACAAACATCAACAGTTTGTTATGTATATATGTTATATGTGTATATGTAACCTAAGATGGATCTTCCTCTGGGTCCAATAAACGTGTCACTTTATTTTCATTTGTACAAACGTGTCACTCACGACTGCCGCCAATATATTTTCTCATAAATATCACCAACCTTGTTTCTTGCAACTGATTAATTAAACGTAAAAACGTTTACATTTGGCTCTACGATTTGGAAAACCTATACTATATTCCTGTATGGCACCAGCTGCAAATTTTAATCACATTTAAAATATATTTTTAATATATTATAACATTGGCAAGTGTAAACTTAAAAAAAATTATTCTATTCTTATTTATCAATTATCTAATTATTTGTTTCATGATCTAAATGCATTATTTTACAATTAAAATTGAAATTGGTTAAGCTTCTTACGTATATTGTATACAAATATAGAATAAAATACATTTTTTTTAATAAATAAGAATATTTTCATTGTAAAATTTTTGTATAAATAATTGTTTAATGTTTTGGTTTGTTTATACAATATATTTGAAAAAAATATTTTTATTTTAAAAAATAATTTCATCTTTTAAATGATTTTTAGACTGTAAATAAAATTTTCTACATTTTTTGTATTTATTTGTGTACATACTCCCCTTACATTTGTAATGTTTCATCAAAATCTGAATTGTAACAGTTAATCTTTCGTATAGATTACAAAGAAAGTAAATAAAAAAAAAATTTTTTTTTGTAAAATAATTAATCAAATAGGGATACTGTTATAAACTTCCACATAAAATATTTTTTTGATATTTTATTTAATTTATAAGATATATTTTTAAGAAATCAAAAGCTCTTTATCTTTGGGAGTAGTTTCGCTCGTTTAAATCATTTTTGAGTCATTATAGAAATTTTCATTGAAAAATATATTGTAAATTTTTCACAAACTGTACAATCAATTAAAAAAAAATTATCAAAATGAATTTAACTCACTTGCAGTATACTTTATTTAAGGGATGTACTAGATACGTCCTTAGGATCTTCATAGATGTTTTCTAGTCCTTGTAGAACGTCTCTCAAAGGTGCTATATAAAAATGTTCATTTTATAATTAGAATTTATTTTTAACTTTCCGTCTCATACGTAAACATTTTAAATTAAGAGAGAATATCTACAAAATAAGATTTTGCACATTTCTAATATATAAAATATGCACGTTTAAAATTATATATGTATTTTTAAAACGGTACAATAAAAATTAATATAAATGTTTTCCAGATATTGTTAAATAAATTTGTTCCAAATATAACTACCTCTCATATTGTATAGTTATACAGACCATTTTATATTGCATCAAACGTTAGAACTTCTTTAAGAATTCAAGAAAGAAACATTTCATACTAACTTTTTTGTAAAGAAAATGATATTGTAACATATGACAACTTTGGAATAGATATTGGAACATTCTCGTGTGTCATTAGAGCATGATTAACCTAATCCAATGATCCTGTGCACGCACATAAATGCAAAAACCGCAAACTGCGTGCAAGGATGAGGAATGACTGCCCGCAATCGATTCTGCTTTCTGGTGCAGAAAATAATTCTTGACCCTGAAAATCGCGTCTATGTGCATCATTTATCGTTAATATTTGTCGCGCGTAAGCAGTGCGGAAATGATGCAATAGCAAACGCAAATGGGAGGAAATATGAAACGAAATTGAAATACGAAAGTATTTAGTACCTCGAAAATGGCACACTAAAATGCAAAAGCAAAAAAATATTTGTGTTTTCTCTTTACAAAAATATTCAATTCACATTTCAATTATTTTAGATTGTTTATGTAAAAAATTCTATGTTAAATTATATCGTTTTTATTAAATGAAGAGCCTAAACAAAATAATCTAAATACATAGAAAGTATTACTATTTATTTTATTAATAACAGTTTAATTTTTAATTTTTAATTATAACTAATTACTTTTAAAATAAACTTTTATTTATTAAATTTTTTCTAAGTTAAAAGTTTATCTATGTAAAATTATAAAAGAAAGAAATTATAAAAGAAAAACAACTTTTACATACAAAATAATATTTTTTTTAAAAATAGAATTTGACAAAATTGTCAATGTACTTACATATAAGAAGTGCCAATGCCAGTCTTGTAGTAATTCTGCGGCGTATCTTGATGCATAATAATAATTTCTCTGAATTTTATCTCCAACCCTCCATAAAGTGTGTGCCGTATTTTTGTCGATCTTGAAACACAGTCAGTGATGCATGAAGTCAGAATATGTAATTTTACCAATTAAATTAACAAACAGTTTAATATTTTTAATACTAACATCTATAAGATTTTCCCTTCACGAAAAACTGTAAATAATTTATTGCAAAAAATAACTTTATTGGCAATTCTTATACAAAAAAATTTAATTTTTTATTGTTTTATATGTAAACTTAATTTTAAAATATAATATCAAATTTACTTGATATTCTATATTATAATTGTTTTAAGTAATAGTCTAACTTTTAAGAATACAAATACAACTTTTTGATTTAGTATAGAATTACAGCACCAGTGAACAAATATAATAATTTATGATACATATTTATCTATAAATTAAATAAGAATAGTAATATTAAATTGATATTTAATAATGTTTAGTATTTTAATAAAAGAATATAAAAGCTTGTAAATATCTGTCTATATTTTTTTATTAATATAGGCAGATGCTTCACAAGTTTCTATATTCTTTTATTATTAAAAAAATAATAACTTTGATTTAAAAAATGAAAATGATAAAAACTACCAATAAATGACCGATAAGCTAATGCATTTAGTAAATGACCATCGTGCAAGTTTTTATTTAAAAAAAAAAAAGAATACATATACAAAAAAATATTTTAATTAAAAAATAACTTTATAATAATAATAATAATTACGACAATAATAATTTTTAAAAGTTAATCAAAATTATAACAATTAATATTTAGCTATGTGAATATAATTAAAATATAACTTATAATCTGTTGACACTTGAACGTGAATGATCGTTCACTGTTGAAGCGCTTTCGCTAGTGAATGATCGTTGAAATGTAATGAATGCTTCCTTATTGTATTATATTACATTTTCAAATAAAAATAAATTAAATTTATATAAAAATTATATAAAAATTATTATTTTGATTATTATTGCTTTACTATTTTGATATTTGTCTTATTATTTTAATATTTTTTTTAAATAGTCATTTATTGATGACTAACAATTGGTATAAAGACCTCAAATAATGCTTTTTAAAGTAACATTTAATTTAAATTATATTAATTTAATCTTAACGTATCTTTTAACTAAATTAATTTTTTGTTCTTGTAACGTTTAACATAATTAATTTTGTAAGCTATTAACTTTAACTTTTAGTTAAAAAAATATTAACTTACCAAGTCTAAATACACACACACACACACACACACACACACACACACACACACACACACACACACACACACACACACACCATTTTTCGGAATATCTTTTGACAGAAACTGTTTACAATTCTTCACAATAATATTTAAATTAATTAATTACGTTGGTCAAAAAAACGTTAAAGTTTTCAATACTGAAATTTTAAAAGCCAGTACAACAAGTAAATTTCTTCTTCTAAATATTACTTATATAAGTATTAAAAGATGTTTTGCTTAAAAAAAAAATAGTACAACCAATAGTTTTTTAGGAAGCCCTTTCTGGAAGCAGAAATGGTACAACATTTTATGATAAGTATTCAAGCATCGTATGATCTTATTCCAAAAATGGAATTGTCTGTATTAAAAACAAATAATTAATCTCTCATTAATCAAAAAGTAAGATATTTCTAGATATTTATTATTTTTTCCATCTTCTATATACATATTTACAAAAAAATATGATGGAAAGATATAATTAACATTAAAACACGATGTAAACAGCTAGTGCTGTATCTTTAATCTTGATTTTTAATCACATGTAATGTCGAGGGGGTCGAGGGTGAAACATAGATGGTAAGATGATAAAATACAAAGTTGTGCAGTGCATCTGATACTCACGAATTATGCACGATATTCTCTAAAGAATGCTTTCTATCTTCAATATTGTTTTAGCTACGATCAATTTCTTTTAGCCGGATCAATCATTTCGTACACTAAAAAAAAATGCAATATATCCAGTAAGATATGTTGCGGACTGCCAACTATAGATATACTCAATACAATAATATATGCGATTGCAGTATCAACATTGTACTTGCATTAACAGTAAATATTAGTGTATTGAGTATTTTATGTATATAGTTGGCAGCCCGCAATTACAAATGTTCTTGGCTATATTACTTTTTTTTTCTGTGTATAATTTAAATGATTATTATTTTTAATTTATCATGTGTATTATTGTTAATGCATCAAAGACAGTGCTGTCTATTAGATATTAGATATTATAAATTATTATTAGATAATAATTTATTAGATTATTATTATTAGATATTATATAATCTTTTCATAAGTTTTTTAATTCGACATAATCTCGTGCAACGAGAAGCATTTAATAGAGAACATTGGAAAGCATTCCTACGATGGTTACGCAATTTGACGCACGTCGCAATTTGGCTTGCATGACTCCAAAATGCGTTGCGTAGTTTCATCGCACGCGAATCCCGTGAGCGGTAATGAGAAGAGGACCTATATGTTTTCATTACCTCTGTGTACGCATGTGTGTATGTGTGTGTACATTACCGCAAGGTGGAAACGATATCTCGCGCTTGGTTAACTCATACTAATATCACTCTGGAGACAGCGATCCCTGCAAATTCTGATGTTCCATTGTTAAAACTTACGACGTGCTCGTTAAAGACAAGCTTCAATACTCATGTATCGGTGCACGAAAAGAACAATTTTGATGCCAGAGAGAAAGTAAAATAATTTAAAAATTTAGCTAGATACAAATCTTAAAATAATTTTGTTGAATTACCAAAATAATTCTGGTCATTTAAATTAATTGCTAAAAAATGTTAAAACTCAAGTTTAAATAAATTAATATTTTCTTAACTAAATCAAGTTAAAGTTAATGGCTTATAAATTTAATTTAGTTATGTTAAAAATTACAGGAATAAGAAACTACTATAAATTAAAAGTCACGTTAAGATTAAATTAAATCAAGTTAAATCAAAAGTTTGAAAAACACATTATATATATTAAATTAGAAAATTATAATTTAATCAGATTACAAAACAATTTTATGATTATTTGTTGGTCCAATATTTCTCTACAGGTTCCATAACTGCAATTTTTTTTTCTTTTTCAGTAAATTGTTAATTATATTCGTTACATATACTTAAAGAATTGATAACTTATAACATGATTTGTACTCTATGAAGAACTCTATGAATAACAACTTGTATCAATAAAAATTATGTCACACATAAATATTTACTGAATTATTTAAATAAAACGAAAAGGTACTTCATAACCGCTTTCTCTCCTTCGATGATATAAATTTTAATAAATAAATATTTCCAATAGAACTTCCAATATAAATTTAATAGTAATTTTAAATAAATGTTTATAATAAATATATGTAGTTTAATACATTATACGTACCAGTAAATGTACTAGACCAAAATCGAGATACCGCGAAAATATCTCACATTTTGCGAGCGAAAACTCTGTTATATAGCTTGTTTGAAAACTGCAGGTATGAGCTTTACCTCGAGAGTCATTCTGCATCACTTGCATTTCCGAACGCATTTGTCAATTTGCTGGTACACATAGTTTTACGTCACGGTAGTAAATAGCGGACAGGTATCGTGAAATTGGAGTTTTATATATGCCGACTTTACAACCACATTGCAACGTTATCCAGCAGTAGCATTGGAGCAAATGTTTCGAATAAAATAGGTGGACGCCCTTATATGTACTGTGACCTATTGTCGGTCGTAAGGGCCGAAGATTCGAACTCTCTCAAGGAAACTGGTACTGTTACTTATTGTTAGTGTTGGAGGTGAATAGAGACGAGAGAAACAAAAGACAAATAGATGCTGCGTAGCTCAAACAAAGGCTGCTTGAAATTTACGCATCCCCCTCGGACAGATATCGAGTAGCATTAATGGCATCTTGACGATGATGTAATAGAATCTTACCTATCATTGAAATATGGGGCTATTTTATTTTCATAATTTCGTATATAAAAGACGGATATTAAAAACAAGTCTCCAGTATACGGTGATAACTCGTGCGAAACGTGTCCTGGAAAGAGGATGAAGCTTCTTATTTTTTTTGTAAGCATTAGATACGATTGCGTTGCGATCCTCCTGTAATTTATTATATTTTACTTGTGTTTGTATAAACATAATACTTAATAATACTGCTTAACATCAATTTAAAATACATAGAACATTAAATAGAAAAATTCTTTTTTCATTTCAACATTTTAGACAATAGATTTTGATAAATTAATGATTTTTTAAATAATTTTTCTTTAGGCAAAAATTTGGTTTTCTTTGGCAAAATTTTAGTAAAACTGTATAAAATTTTAATAGTTTAACACTATATAGCAAAATTTTTCAAAGTTTATGCTGACCTACTATCAATTTTGAGAGCAAATTCTAAAAGAAAAGTTTCTCAGTACATAATTCGAATCTATTTCTTAATATTTTAATTAAGAAAAATTTGATTTTATTTCTATAAAAATTTTATCATTAAAGTTAAATTTATTCCTATAAAAGAAAAACAATTTGCATGTGCTATTAAGATTAGATACATAATTCCAATAAAAAAATATTACACACGCAATATAAATAAATCTTACCCTAACTAATTATTTTAATTACAACGTATTTAAATGATTAATCAAATCAGGTAATGATCCACGGTTTGTCGGCGAAGAGCACGGAGGAAGTCTTATCAATTGGCCGGTGGAAGGAGCAGGTTATCGCACCGGAGTTTCTATTAAACACTCGCGAAGATGTCTCCGAGAGCAACCGGAACGCATTTTTTTACGAGGACAAGCGTAACTTTCGTCCTGAGGGACTCGGTGAGGTTAAACGAATCACCGGTGCCGAGGACATCGATCTACAACCACGTCTTGTAACGAGAGTACGTTTGCATAATTCGTAAGAATTTTTCTTCTTTCTTTTGCGAACAAGTGGCATCGTTACGCGACACGCATCTCACGCGATACACTTCAGCCAAGTTTAGATTACGAATTCATCATTTATACCCGAGAAAGTTGAGTGCTCGCTTCCACTGTGACACCAGACTGTCAACCGAAGTTGTTTCTTTATTTAAATAATTCAGAAGAGAATAAAAGGATGATGTACAGATATTTTGGTTCTACTGCTAAAAGTATTAAAGTTATCGAAATTCAAAAACTCAAAGCTTTTTAAATTTATTGTTTTTTTTTATTTTTCAGTTAATAAAAAAAACACTCAAATTTTTTATCACAAATATCTGGTTTTCTACTCTAGCTGCAAAGAGAACAACAAAAAATTTGATATTAATATATTTAGATTTAACTTATAATAGTTATATATATATATATATATATATATATAGTACAGGAAAATAACTCTATTCTGCTGCAGTTTTAAATAAATGACTTAAACAAGTCAGAATCAAAAGGTAGAACCAAAAGGTTTATTAAACGTCGCGTAAAGTTTATTAAATGTGTATAATAATTTTCTAAATAAAAGTTTTTCGCATGGGCCGTCAACATTAATGGTAAAGGGTATCCAGATTTATGTAGAAATAACATCTACAAATAAAATGACTTTTTATGCTGGATGAAAAATTCTATTTACTTTTTGCAAGTCTAATATGACATTAAATATGTTCTGAACTTCATAAAAGGTGATCATCACTTTTTTCCATTTAGTTATCCATTTAGTTTTAGCTTCGTGTAACTTGCTTTGCAATTGGTTGAAGGCAATAATAAAATAACGAAAAGCGTAACATTCACTTTACATACACATGTTGCATATCATATGGAAATTCATCTCGTAGAAAAGTCAAAAGTAAGCTCATTACAAAAGCTATCAACTAACGCATGGTAAACACTGTACATCTCTTCGTGTATTTAATTAATTACTTTCATCCTAACGAGCTGTTATCTTGATATTTTTGTATTGCAGCATTCCACTATTTGTACGTGTGCAACATAAAAGATATTAACCCCGCACATTATGGCGGAAAATATAATTTAACTCGATGACAAATTGATTTAATTTAACATATAATTCTCAACGTATAATTTTCACGATATTAAAGAAATACTTTAGAGCGAAAACAATTTTTTAACATGTACATACTGCACATACTCTTTTATGTATTTACACATCTACTTATATAAATTTAATATCTACAAATTTTACGTAAATTTAAAATTGAGAAAAGATTTGCCATTGATTGCCTTCCATCTTAATTGAAACTAAAAAGTTGAGAAAATTTTTTAACTATTATAAATGGCTATAGTTTAAATGGCTATAGCTAAAATAAATAAAAAATATTGCAAGTTAAAATGAGATGGTTAAAATAAAATATAAATTTTTTAATCAAAATCTTTTAGTTTAATTTTTGAAAAAAAGTTATTTTATAGACATTGCAATAATCTTACTGTTAGTACACGCAACAAACAGACACATATATTTTACATAAACGTAAAAACTAAAATTGTTCAGTAATGGTTAAAAGATTATGTTAATCAAGTTAAAAAACGTGTTTATTTTTAAATTTGTGTATAAAAACTAATAAACATTTAGCCAAAATTTATATTAAATATGTACAAATATATACATAAATGCAGAGAAAAATATTTGCAGCAGTTTTCTTTTAAAAAATTTCTAAAAATAGGCCTCTCTCTTTCTTTTGCGCGCGCGCTGAAAATTAAAATATTTTTTATTATTATATTATTATTTATTAGAATATTATTCTTATTGTTATTATTATGATTATGATTATTATTATTATTATTATTATAACATGTAATCATCACTTGACACATTGCATTCACAGTCTCTGTCATGCATCTGCGAAGCGCAATATGAAATAAGGGATCTGGGCGAAGGACACTATCCGAGATACCTGACCGCGTCAAGCTGCAAACAGAAAGCCTGTTTGAACAAGTTTAATTCCTGCCGACTGCTGCACTACATGGTAAGATCGCATGACAATCGATAATCTATGGTAAGAAATAGCGAAGCTTGTTCGCCGCCCGTAAGTGCGCCCAAGTGGATGTCGAGTATTGTGCAAGTATACACAACTTTAATTACCGCCGACCGCGTAAACTCTCAGCTTATTGATCACCGGACGTCCCATCGCCATCCGGATAAACATTGTCATCCGTCGCGGTGGTGAGTCGCGCCGCCTCGATCGCGATATCAAACAAGTGTGCACGTTACAATTATATAATAGACGTACGTTTAATTAAGGTTTACGCGTTTAATCTAACACGTTTTGATTATGCAATATTAATCTTATATCAAATACAACTATATCAAATACATCTAAATCCTATTTTTATTTCACTAGAAAGGTAATGTAAAGTAAATATCGATACCTGTTTGCTGTTTCTGTTACTTTCTAATAACGTCATTGTATAATGTGAATTTAATTGTTATTGACATTTGCAAAAAAGTATACTTGCTAAGGTATAAATAAAGTCTTAATTTTTAAAAAATCTATTAAAATATAAAAATATATAACACAGTTTTTATTAAAAAACACAGAGATGTGTAGTTTGTAACGAAAAAGACAACATTACAATGCGTAATGTATATTATTTTCTGCGCCGTCTATTTTTATCTATCAGAGACAGGGGAAGATGCTGAACAGAGTACAACATTCAGTAGTAGCAGTTTCACTCGCCCAGAGCAATACGCATTTGTAATTGCATTATTTGCAAGAAATGCCGTTAAAATCGTTAATATTAAAGATTAATTAATTTCAGTGCAGTGTTAATATTAAAGGTTAATTTATCTCAGTGCGATGTCCGTTACATTCATAATAAGAATTTATCTGCCAGTCAATTCTAATTAATAGTATTAATTTACATGTGATTACTCATCCGAGACTTGTTATGGATAACGAAACAGTAAATGACAGAACAACATGGTATAACAGCTAACAACTAGTCCTTCATATCATTAATTATTTTTCACGAGAGATCAGTCACAATTGTCTGGAACTAGTTTTTTTTTATCGTATTGTTGGACATAAAAATCTGAGAAACACGTATTTTTTTTTATATTGGTCCAATTTGAAATTTAACACAGACTATTCTAAAGTATTTATAGTCGAATTTTGTTTCAATAACTTCTTAAGTAATATCTTAAGATTCAATTCCAATCTTAATTGATATCTTAAAACGGTACTTAAGACACTCATAAATATAAAAATTGATTATGAATACCGATTTAAATTTTATTACGTACATCATCTAAATTTAACAGGAATGGCTATGTTTCAAAGGATTTTTAGCCTGCAAAAGAATCTGAAAGAATCTTGATAGACTCTTTCAGTATTAAGGAATACGTGTTGTACAATTATCTTACCTCAACGTTTTTTACTTTTTGTGTATATATCTGAATTTAAGTCAAAATTAGAGGGTAATTTAAAGTTTGGTTCTTTACATCCCCATATGATTTGCGAAGAATTAAAAGATGAAATAACTCCTCAAAGCTAAAGAAGACGGGAGTATTTTGAAAAATATTAAATTTTTGACAAATTTAAATATATAGTTATAAAGTATTTAAAAAGTTGTGAGTTTTGTTTAAAATATTTACTACTATATAACCATAGCCGATTGAATCGAGTACGTAGATTAAAATCTTATTTATTACAACTTAGGGAAAATGTGTGTTCTCGGTCTCAACAACATATTTCATGGAATCAAATCAGTTTTGAACAATTGAAACTATTTCCTTGTCAGAAATACAATAAATTTTGAAATTATTATCGCAGTATTTACAATAAATTTGTAAATATTTGCACAATAAAAAGCTATTTATAAAATTAAAATTTTTATAATATATGTATATAATGCCCAAAAATTTAATAAAACCAGTAATCGGGATTTTGTTGTTTTTATACAGGTTCACGTGTTAAGTCAACGCGATTTGAGCGAGTTAAGTGACGATCGTTATTCGGACGATAATGAATTTCCGGAAACACCACTTCCAGAAGCTCTCCGTCATAGGTGGCAACTGAAGCCGATGAGAATCCCAGTTGCGTGTGTGCCGGCGACAGGTAGAAGAAAATAATATATGATTAGAGCTTGGACGTATAAACCGACGGAAGAGATAGAATTTAACAGCTTTTATCAAACACGTTAAAGATTAATAAGTATTTGGCAAATAGATTCGTACGATATATTGAATTTTACGCTTCTGCTTGCGTACAATACACGGCTTACAATACAAAATGTAAAATATAAAAGTGATAAATAAATAACTAGATTGTGGATTTTGATTGTGTAATTTTTTTCTTATTAATCTTAATACTTAAAACTTATGTTTAGCAAAATTACAATATTTCTACTGTTAACAACAAACGAGATAAAGGAAGTTTATCAGAAAAATAATTAATTACAATATAATGTAAAACAATTGATTTTCCAATCTCTCACAATTTTTCCATTGCATCAAATCGGATTATATCAAATTTAAAAATAAATTACTATTAATTCAATAATTTTTCATGTTTTTACAAAATAAAAATCTTTAATAAAGTATCATTAAACTAACAGAAATCAATGTTATGATAGAACATCTAATAAAATCAATAATATGATATTCTATAGTGTACTTTTGAGAAAATACAATTTAATTCTCACTCTGTTTATAAATACTATATAAATAATATATATATTTTTTTTTAACATCGGAGTGTAGTTCACAGTTTTATGTTATATAAAGAGACTGAATATCAGCAACTTACGCAAAACGAATGAAACAATTTTATGATGCAATTTACGGTTACGGTTAGAGCATCAAGAAGATAAAGAACTAAATCCAATTGAAACGTTAATGCTGCAATCCATTTCACAAATTTGCTACAAAAACTGTGCTTTTTAATATATTAATCTATTATTCATTTGACATTTTAATCTATTATTCATTTGACAAATAAATCATTTCATTTTTTTTTCCAAAAATGCAATATTAAAATTAATTTAAATTTAATTTGGTGCTCTCTAAATCAAAACCAGTAAAATCTTATCGATTTGCAGTGTCAAAGAAGAAGGTAGGTTAATTATGGTCTTTATAGATGGCTAATACCTGTGTTATAATTATATACAAATTCCAGTAATATTATTTATAATTTTGTAGAATTATTTGTTTAGTAATCCGCAGTTGTGCAATAGCGCTATGCTATACAACATTTATAATAAATCTTTTTTACTTTTGAGCATTTTAAAACTTTTTCCATATATGTTTTATATGTGTGTTGAATTACACACATACTATCTCATCCATTTTAAACTTGGGCATGTTATATTGCGCAAATATATGTACAATATATACAAATATACTCGTAAATGTTTTTTTTTATTTAACATTTTATTCATCATTCAAATTATACTTTGTAGTTTAGCACTTTATTTACCCAGATAGCCAAATCTACGAAAGCACAGCATGTCTATTATCAACTGTTAGCGAAAAAATAAATTGTACAGACCGAGTTTATAATATCAAAAAATGTCGGCCAATTGCAGTCATTTAAAATACGACAAAGCTTGTTTATTATGTTATGCCAACAGATTTTTGGTAGTAATCGAGCAAGATTTGCGATTTCTGTTCGATTTGTGCTGTCAATCTGCCATCAAATTGCTCGCACATGTAGATTCTTTTCGATTTCTGCTACCAAACTGCTATCAGATTCTGTGAGCAGGTTCTGCTCACAGTAAATTGTAAACATAATGTTGAAATAACAGACGCCATCAACTTTTCAAGAAATTTATTGCCAATCTGCTAGTATATTGCGTGCGTTTTGCTTACAAAGTTAAGTACGCAATGAAAGTTTAATGCACAAAAAACATTACTGTTTACATTTATTTCTATTTTGAAATAAATAAGTGAGAATTCAATCTTAAGCCATATAGACAGAAACGCTTATTCGCTTAAACGTTTATTAACTTAAACCAGTTTATTGGACACAATTTTACCAAGGAAAGAAATTATTTCTTTTAGCATAAGTAAGTATCACATCTTGTACACCGATCGGTAGGAAATTGTGTCCCTTGTCAAACTTCACACAGTACCCGGCAGTAGTAGGAAACACGCCGATATTGCATCCTTAGCAAGGAAGGAGAGTGAAGTTTGGGAAGCGACATTCCTGCCAGTTAGTGAACTCATTATGCATGAATTTCCGAACACCCTGTATAATTTTATTAACAAAACACTGTATTTTTTAAAACAAAATCTATTTTTTAAATATATTGTAATTAAAAAGTCACGTTATTATTAACTTTTTTATTTTACTAGACAACACAGACGCGTGCTAATTAACTTTTTATTTTTTAAAAATAAATTGCAACAATAATTATATAGATAAGATCTATACAAATCTGACAGCTGTCAGAATTTAATTGCAATGACAGTTACTCTTGCAACACGAAGTAAACGCAGCAAGAAAACCAATCAACATTGCTGTCAACAATAAAATCACTTACATGGATTTTTTAAAGAGGATTATGCAGTATTGTTATATTTTTATATATAAATAATATCTTAAGTTTAGATTTGATTATTTGAATCTAAAATCAATTAAACAACATATTAACAGAAATATTAAGTTTTTAATTTAAAATATTGTCAACACTTTATTAAGTCATTGTATAACATCTAAATAGAAGAGGAGGTCATAATATCATCTCTGCCTCTATATTTATAATTGCAATTATCTATTCAAAATTTCTCAATGATTATAATTAAAAGAAGATTTACTGGAATAGTATTATCAGTGTATTATCATTGAAAGACAAAGAATATATTGTATTACTAATTGATATACTGATATTTGTAAGGATAGCACTGAAATCAGACTATTCATTATTTTTCAGTGAATAACACAAATTCCGGTTTAAAGAATAGAATTTTTTGCAATATATCGAACGTATGTATGCAACAAGTTATATTCAGCACGCGACATAATTGAACAGGCAAGATCGATCGTTCGCTTGCTAGCTAGGGGCTCGGCTCGCATAATAAAAACCTTCCTGTGTTTCCGGTCGTTCTAAAGTTACCGAAGTAATCAACGCGGCAGCACGAATAGCAACGCGCAATGAAATCTGCGCCGTAGAGGTCCAATTCCGCACAATTAATCGTGCGGTAAAATACCCGATTAAAAGGAAGTACAGGAGCGTGTTAACGACAGCCTCTGTCTTTACCGATAGATTTAATTTTAGCTATACTTCACGGCAGATTTTTTTGCATCTCGTAATTTTGATTCCTTCGCGCTTATAGGAAGAAATTATTCTAAAATTACATATAATTTTGATACCACGAGAACATATTCATTCTCTCTCTCTCTCTCTCTCTCTCTCTCTCTCTCTCTCTCTCTCTCTCTCTCTCTCTCTCTCTCTCTCTCTCTCTCTCTCTCTCTCTCTCTCTCTCTCTCTCTCTCTCTTTCTCTGTTAATAAAGACAATATTACTAATGTACCATAAAATTATTGTGTTATTTAACGAACGTTTTTTTATTGATTGTTTTATATACTATTTACATATACAATATATGTACATGACATTAATTTTAAGTAGCATTGCTTGTCTTATATAAAATGTTATTAATAATAATAATAATAATTTATAATTAATATAATTTTTCTTAGTTTTTATAATAAATGTCATAGAAGGAACATAAAGGTATAATAGAAAAAAATTGTTAATTATTATATTATATTTATGTTTATATATATTATACATATTAAAAATGAATTATAGAAAAAATAATTTAACATTAAACATTCAACGTTACTATTTTTTTAAAAATACTTCTAATTAAAGTATTTTTAAACTTAATTAATAGTTAATTAAAAGACGAAAAAGATTTAAAATATTAAAAAAATAAATTTTTTATTTTTCGCTTTTTTAAAAGTATTGTTAAAAGTATTTTCTCATTAATAAAAATAAAAACATTTTTTAACTTAAAATTAGAAAAGCAGAAAACGTAAATTGGTGTGTAGCGAAAGATATGAAGGTAATCATGCTGTGGTGGCGCACAGCTATAAGTAATAAAATAAAACTAAAACGCTGAAATATAATCACCTCATAATTTTGTTCATAAGATGTGATAAAACTGATCTTTCATGCTTTTTCCGAGGGTAAACTGTAGTCGAGATGTACGAAAATTTTAATAAAAATGTTAACGAAAGTTTTTCTTTTAATTTTATTAAAAAATAGATTTAAAAAATTGTTTGTTTAGAGCTGAAATTATTACTATTGTCAGTGCAATATTTAATGATACAAAAATATGATAACTTGATATACTGAGCTTTCTATTAATTAAAGGTGAACCTTATGTCACGTAGATAATAAGCACATAAAAAACAGAGATCGACGTACTATGTAAAAAAAGTCAAAGTCGCAGAAAAACTTTACTGCTACTGACGAAAAGATATAATTAGAAATTTTACAAAGCAGACAATTTTTGATTAACGTAACGTTAAATACATTTCACATACATTCTGAGGAATTATATCAATGCTTTAAACGCGATTTTCTCTCAAAATTGCGTTTTTCAATGATTTTACAGGAATAAGTCAAGTGAATAAAGATATTATTTCTTTTTTTTATTGAAGGACGTTACATTTTCAATAGAACTATGCGCGCAGAACAATCGTATAATTTTTATTACAGAAATTTTCATACTTATATATTTCACATACCTATAGTCTTTCTTTTGTCAATACAATTTCAAAAAGAATTCTTGTTAGCATTGCATTGATAAAAAAATTATATATATGTATATATATGTATAAAATATAAAATGTTTCATGTATTGTAAAATTACATAATTGATTTCGTGACTACAGTCAACTACATACTATTATTTATTAACATTTTATGGCAATTAAAAACACTCGATTCTTTATTCTAAAATATTTTAAATTTTCTTATATAGTAGAAAACTTTTAAAACACAATGCCGTTTGATTTGATTAACTATTTTAATCATTGTAACTAAATTAGTTACAATTTCTGCAAAACCACAATTCTGTGCAATTTACATTGCGCAATGAGTTATACTGCAGCAGTTTCATAAATTAGTATTCTGTAACTTGCTAAATAGTCTTTTATTATTAATATATAGTAGAACAAGCTTCTAAAAAAGATTTCGTATTCAATTCATTATGTGTGTATTGAGTCAAAGTTTACCGAGTTTTCGCGCATTTAAATCTTTCTATTCCTCTTAAGCTATGTCGGTGTGTTATTAATTTTATATTAAATTTAAAAGTAAATCGTGTAATAATAAAGATATAGAAGATGTGAATAGTACAAAATCGATTAAACTTGTCAAGATATTAGAAATGGGTGAATTTTAATTTAATAGAACAAAGTCGACTGCGTTTCAATGAGATTGTTCCTTTGGTAATAAATTGTCCTTTGCATGAGAGTTGCTTAAGTATGGCAATTTTCACGTCAACTACATGGAATTTCTAGAAGCTTCTAGAAATGAAAGAGAAGTTTCTCTTTGTGAATCTCAAGTATCTATTTACTTCAGTAACAAACTGTAAAGGAGCAATTGACATACTCTTAAGATTAAAGACGTTCGGTTTACAGATTCGGAATATCGCAAGTATCACGTGTTCTATGAATTTATTAGATGAGCAATTTCTTTTACGCAAATATTCGAACATTGGAAATAAATTACACTTGTCTGAAGCCGTTATTGTCATCGTTTCAATCACAAACAGATAAATTACAATATTGAAACATTTTAAAATTGTATTTCTCTTTTATAATAACATCAATATGATATGAAAAATGTAAACGATATTAAATCTAAATCAAATTTTAAATAACACATTGCAAACGCATAAGAAGAATGTTACATCTGTGTTATTTATTAAATGTTGCATTATATTAAAAAAATTAATTAAAAAATAAAACAATTTCAAATGCAAAAGGCCGCACCAGAAATACGACTATTGCATGTGTTTATCGTTTCATTTTGTTTTTCGAATATTTAAAAGAATTTTTAATTAAATAGGTCACTCTTCTCGCAGATTGATCGTATTGATCCTATAGGAATAAGAGTATATTCACACCAAACTTAGTGAAACCACCAAGCGTCTTAAAGCGGAGTCTAGTTTACCATTTTTGGAAACCGCTGCATTATGTGCCTATAAACCCCTAAAGAAATACAAGCTATATCCATAAAAAGGACAAGCCACCGAGTCTGTGGGTGTCCATGATGTGTTACGCACCGTGGCTTGCGTACACGAAAAGCCAATACTGCCAAGTCGGTCAAAGCTCAGTCTTGAAAGCCAACAAGCTCGAATGCGCACCTAATTTCATTAGGTACGTACATGTATATCGTTACAACAGTTAGATGTACCATTTAACGATGAACCTCACGTAATAAAGTAACTCCGAAGTACAAGTAGTTAGCTCTTTCTTACGACGATTGGTAGTTTCGATAAAAACTACCAATCGTCGTAAGAAAGAGCTATCATCATTGACCGTACGTTTGAAGTCGTATACCATTAAAAATTGCGCTCTTTAAAAAAAAAATACACCGTTGTAAATGAACAAATACGGGATCTTATTTTTCATTTAATTTATTAAACGTAAAAAAATTTTTACTTTACTTGCGTCACAATAATTAAACGTTCATTGAAAAAAAGAGAAATAATTTGAAAAGATCAGAACCAATCATAGATTAAAAGTAACAAGATAGATCTCGTATAAAACAATTCTAGTGTTTAATAAAATATCAGAGTTAAATTTTTGCTACTTCTGTTTATTGAGTATTGGCAAGTGTTTTATTATCGCGTGAATATTTTTTCATGAGAATCTCTTGTAAAATTATTTTGCACACCATGGATTTGCGTATCGCGATTCCAAATAACATCTCTATCTCTTTTGCAAGAGAGTTTGCAAAAATAAAAAAATATAGATGATCAAGTGCATGCGATCCGCTTATAGCAAAGTCATCTTTTACAATATCGCGCGTGCGACGCAGTTTTTTCAAACTTTACAGGGAATTTATTCCGGCCGACTGTGCCGAACGGCCCGTTCATCACGTCACGTAAATTACGCGTGCATTCGTCGGTCGATGAAGCGTGGTTAAAACCTCGCTTCGAGAGCGTTAACGGTTTCCAGGAGCAAACACTCGAACGCTGTTTGCCCTCTTGCCTCGATAATATTGGCCGCCACTTGGTATCGGTTCGGTGCCTGCATTCGTCTTTACTTTGCTCTCTAACCGCACGAGATCACGCATAAACCATATGGGAGAAAAGCAGATGAAGCATATATTATCCAAATTATATCAACTAGAGATGGAATTAAGCTCAATGTATACTTAAAAATCCTAATCAAATCCAGTAAGTTTTATTTTTTCAAAAATTCGAGTATATATAAAAAAATATAATATTTCATACATCATACTTGCAAAGTAATCAATATCAATTAGTTATTTTCAAATTTTAGAATAAATATATAAGGATTTAAAATTTATTTATAAGTAGCGTAAAGAATCGAATCTTTTACGAGTAATACTCGAATCTTAAGAATAAAATTGCTAGTTAACATTATATAATTATTACATTGTAACGTTATATCGTAAGATACTCAGAATTAAATTATTTATGCAAAGAAAGAACTAGCAAAATAATATCTCAAATGAAAATATAATATTTAATATAATATAATAAAAACAAGCATAATAAAATTAAGCATAAATAAAAATGATAAATACATTCAAAATAAATTAAAAACATATTAAAAACTATGCAAAGTTATTTAAAATGTTCCACAGTAAAAGACAAATTATAAAAAGATTTGTTTGTTATAAAGATATAATAGAAAATTTTTTTGATTTATATATCTGTTACAAATTTTGCAAATCAAAAATTTAATTAAATTATCCTTAACTTGTAATGCATTTGAAATATTTGCGGTCTACTCCACATGAGTAACCAGTGAATCAACGTACATAAATATTTACGCAACGCATACGTTTACAAGTACGCATTGCAGATACATAACTAACAGTTGATGGACAATGATGCCAAAAGCAATACATATATGCAATGTACATGAGAATATTATACATGTAGTAACTATGAAAATTGCGGAAACTGTGTCGTTAAGAGTCTAAGGAGATAACCATTAGCTATATTTATTTTTAATCATATATTTAAATTTATTTAATATATTTATTATTTAATATTGTTTAAATTTATTTAATAATATTTAACACGTCCGGCACGGCGTCAGTACCAGGGGACGATTTCATTGAACTTTTCGTTTGGATGGCGTCAGTCCCTGAAACTGACATTATACTTTTCGTTTAGCCGGCATGGATCCCTGGCGACTGACAGTGTCAAACTTATAAAATAAATTTGATAATTTATACAATATATAAAAATGCTTATTTTTTAATGTAGTTTGAAACATTCTAAACATAGATGCTCTCAAATTATGTCTTTACTTTTTCGTTGTTTTGCTCACAACTGATCCCTTGGCCATTGCTTTTTTACTGTTTTTAATCTTGTTATCTTTTGTTCATTTATTTTTAATGTTTATGCAGTGACTGCACCTCCTGTCCATGGTTTAAACGGAAAGTGGAACAAAAGTGTTATCGCATTACCTTCTGTTTATACATACTCGTATGTCCTAGCATCCGCTGAACGCTGTCCGACGGCTGAACGTAAAGCATATCAAAATCAGCTCCGTGCCAAAGGCGTTAAAGTTAAATTATTGTATATTATAGTATATCTTACAAATTTTATTCTATTTAAATATTAATCCCTCTAAATGATCAAGTGAATAAAAGACACTGTAAACGGCATATTTTTGGAAAATTGTTTTTTCCTCTCAATAAGCTTTTTTATATGTCAAAGTCAAAGATACCATGGTGGAAGATTTAATAACTCATTTATTAGAACAGCATAACAAATAATCATATTAACCTTTTATATGGCTTTTTTTGTAAAACAAGACGAAGAGTGCGAAGAGAATCCTTTTTTTTCGAATGTCCTCAAAATGAATTTGATGTCATTAACAGAACCAGCTGAAAATTTTGTTTCTGGCATTACGGCGAGGACCCTTTAAGGGATATTTCAAAATAAATACGCGCGTGGTTACGGTTGGCTACTTTTCTTGTTTATTCTGACCCTTTTCTGCGCTCACGCACGCACTGGCTATATCACCACTTCGAATGACATTCCGGCCCTCGAGCGCGGATATAGCCACTCGAGCTACTGTTTGCGCTCCGGCTGATCTTTCATTTACCCTACAGGTAGGCGTGTTGCCGGCGGCTTAGCCGTACTTCGCTTCCACTATCTATCTAAACATCGTATTATTCGATAAAAGTGACGGTGACGCGCGTCGCGTCTGACACGGAGCGTGGATCGAATCGTACTACTCATTTGGCGATCGATAATCGACTCTGGACGTGTTAGTTTACTGAATATAATAATTCAGAGGCAAAAAGTATGCAAAATTAATTTGAAATTATAAAAAGCATAAAGTTAATTAATTGATGCGAATATTATTACAGTTATTGTGATATCTTCAATATAAACATGTTTGCATTTTATTTCATTTATAAAATAAAACCAATACTGCAATTTAAAAATTATACATAAATTCTTATTGAACATTTAAACAATAAAAAATGATAAAAAGTTAATTTTATCAACATTGATATATATTTATTACACGTTTAATATCAAAAAAAAGTTAAAATATTTATAAATGTTTTTAGAAATATAAACTTAAAATTCAAAATAAAAAATATATATATTTAATATCGCCGCTACAAGCCAACATTAGACGTTTGCGTGTATGATTAATTGTTTAAATTTATAATCACCAGCATATACTACGCGCCGATAAATTTATTAGTCTTGAAACATAGTTCTTAGCCGGAGAATATAATATTACAAATTAAATTGACTGGCAATGCTTGTTAGCATCAAAGATATTAAATTGCTCCAAGTAAAACTGGGTTAGTTTTTTAAAGTGAAACCCCTAGCTTGCCTCTCATTTTTAAAGTGCTTTTTTAATCTCTAAAGAACCGGCCCTTTTTTGGACGACTAACAAATTTATTATTACATAATAATTATAATTTCAGTGTTAATTTATGATATTTCATTTACCATAAGATTAAAAAAAAATATTTAGACATAAAAAATTTCTTTAATCTCCTTCTATATTGTTTAAAAGAGGTACCGTTAACAAAAATAAATTACCTTGAAATGCCTATCTCACTTCAGCCTGCAAATAATAAAATTTGTAATATAAAACCTAAAAAAGATGAAGAAGCTCTTGATAAATAAAGAAATATTATATGTTTTTGATTATCTTATATCTTTAATTACATATTTCTTCAAAGTTAATTATGAATTTCTTTGAAGCATGTAAAATACAACGTTTTATTATTATATATATATACAATAAAACGTAATAAAAAATTTTATTGTAATAAGATTTTTGTAATTATTAATTTTAATTAGAGAAAATTTTATATCAAAATTTATTATGTACGCCAAAGTAACTGCCATAAAAAAGACCATGAAGAAATTATTAAAATTATACAAAGTTTATTATGATTTCTCATTCAAAACGTAGTAAAAATATTTAATAGTTTTTGTATCCGTGATTGCTGCTATACAGTAATTTTTAATATAAAATAATTGTTTTCATGCAAACTTAAAGTAAACTTTAGTTAACTTAAAGTAATCTTTAAAACATATTACTTATATACTTAAAGTTTTGTTCAAAATCACAACTAATTTAGTAATTTTTTGGATAAACTTGTAGTTTTATTTTGAGTTTTTTAAAATAGATTTTTCTAAAGGGATATCATTTCTGCACATAAAATATCGTCCAGCAGATTTGTTAATCTTCTGATGGTAAGTTTGAAAAGGAAAGCTGGCAGTAATTCCTATAATAATTCCTACGTAACATGAAAAATATTTTGAGTTAAGTATCAATTCATCAATCCTATTTGATGAATTCTATTATCTAATCGAGTATTTTTTGTCTCTTTTTTACCTTTGCTTGGTATCACGTTTGGAATATATGTATATATTATTACGTGAATTAATCATTTTTCTTTTGTTTACACAGCTATTAACTTTTATACAATTGCAAAAGATTAGATAAATGTTTCAACGTAGACAAAATTTTTATTACAGATCAAATAACGTAATAAATTCTCTTTAAACTTTCCTCGACTAAATAAATAATTTCGTTATCTTATGTTTTATAAAGATATTTAAAAAAATGTAAATTTTATATCTATAGTAGATACCACAGACGCACGCTTCGTGCGCGTTATTTGATTATTATTTTTCAAAAATAAATTACAATAATAATTGTATAGATAACCATCAATTTTGTCGATATAAATATTTTGTTATTCATTTTATTTAAAATTAATAATTACAATCAAAAGGTATAGTAATTAAAATTAAACAAAAATGTTTAATTGTTGCAAACGTAATTTCCTTCAAAACACAACGATCGTATGATTCGTGTGACAAATAAACTCAGTATTCGTTACACAATTGCACACATAACACTTCTGCGCGAAATACATCAAAAAATCACCACCAATCCAGTACGCGGAAAGCCGTTAACAATACGTGCGATATATTTGACTCCGAACATCCACTTCAGGGCCAAAATGAATTTTTTTTATTATGGATTATGACATATTAATATCTTTCTGCGTATGATTAATAATTAAAAAAAAATTGATCCTATAGCATCTATTATTAGTCAATTGATAATTTTTCGAATTTTCACTATATGTATGCTCTTCTTTTTTTATATGTCTTTATTCATTTTATTTACAGTGTCTTTTTTCATGCAGATAATTGTGTTTATTACACGTAATTAAAACTCGCTGATGCATTTCGCAACCTCGCTTTTGCGAAGGTTGTTCCACATGATTTCAATTGTAATGATACTGCACATCGTGGGTGTGCGCGAATCTCATCCTTTCACAGACATTCGGATTTCGAAAATCGAGGTCTCGTGCAAGCAATTATGCAGCTTCGACAATTATTAACGAACGATGTTTATAAATGCATGATGCGTTTATACGAAAGGTCGGACAGGACGTAAATCCTAAGCTACATTGACAAAAGTTTTCTCGTCTATTTTGGTGCCTGTGTGATCATGAATATTAACTGATTCTCTACACCCACGATATAATTTTACTGCTTCGCATCAATTATTAGTATTGTAACATAAAATAGACGTATATTTACATGTATATGTATGTGTGTGTGTAACAGACACATACATATACATGTAAAAGAGTATAACTTAATACTTTTATTAAGCAATATATATTTTATTAAAGCATGCAAAATATATATCATTGCCTGACAATGATTCATTTTTGGACATCTTTTCTCGATCTAGCGACTATTTCGTAGCGATCAATAATTAAATTGATAAATATGCCCAGTTAGCCGCTGTTGGATAATTGCGCCATGACTATAACTTTTTACGTTCCCCTTACACCGTGAAGGGTATAAACCTATGAATGAATCATTGTCGGGCAGCAAAAAAAAATGTATATATATATATATATATATATGTATAAATCGAACAGATTATGTTGCTTTATAAATTTTAATTTTGATATTATTGTTATAAACATTTTTTTGAAATTAACACTTGTTCTTTTTTTATTTTTATTCTAAGAAAATGATTATTAATTGTTTTATCAATAGAAATTAATATTTAAAAAATATATATATATTCAATTAAATATCTTCTAAATTCTGCTTTTTGCAAAATGTCAATATTTTTTAATTTTTTTCAATCAGACGTTTTATACAGGGTATTTAAATATAAGTATATATAAACAATAAAATCCATACAGCACAATTAAATTATAAAAATATCCCACATGTTTTCTAGGCTGTACAAACTCTAGTAATCATTTTTTATATAACTAATATTCGTTAGTTTTTTTAGTGCAAATAGATAATCATGTCTCGCTAAGTGGACGCATAAATGCAATAGAAATAATTATTGTCATTAAAGAGGAACCTGAGAGTGATCATCCTGTCGTTTCAAATGTTTCCGTCCACCACGTGCGCCTCAACGTGCATAAAATGTGCACTTCGAATTACGTAACAAAGGTTCGTAGATAATGTGTACAATTGTCTGGGTCTTTTCCGTGCTATGTTCACACTTACTTGGTTCTGTTCCATGCTGTAAATATTTGTAATGCATACTTGTAAAAAACATGGTCGATTAATATGCAAGATGATTAATATTGAAGCTAAACTGCTGTATAAAAGTTGGTTGAAACCAAACTGTTCTTGCAAAAGTGTTTTGTAGTATATTAATTATACCATAATTATTAATGTGCGCGCGGATGCTTTGGAGAATACATAATTATTATCTACGATTTTAAACCAAAGGAAAGGAATATGAAAGAATGTAAAAAAATTGTCAACATATAATCATATTCCAGAATATATATTTTTTATAGCTTTTTTAAAAAGAAGCAATGCGAAAATTATTTTTTAAATTAATTTCTATCTTTTCAGTATAACTATTATTTTTTTATATCAAACATAAATTTTATAAAAGAAAGGAAACTAATATAAACATGTATGAACATATTTTATATATTTATATATGTTTTATATAAAACATTTTTCCCCGGGAGTCTATGAACCATATGAGTATTATACATCACTGGATTTCATTATGCCGCATTGCACATGCGCAAAAAAGCGTGATCCGAGATCAACACTGACGGCGTGACGGCAAATGTCAAATGACTTGGTGCGACTAAAATATTTGATATTTATCACGTTTGCAGCGGTTGGAGCACGATGTCCCGACTGGTCTTTAGCTTCCTAATTTGCGTTTTCGTAACAGCTAGCTTCGTGGATATATACGGATATAATGGTATTATAAAATATTTTTTTAATCTCCTGTTTTCATGTTCGCATTTCTAACCTTGAAATAATGACTAATTGTAAGTCCCGGAAATTTAAGCACGATCCCGTGTTTGCATGCTTGGTATGGCTGCGTGAAGCGTACATTTTCTGATATACATTATGTGCACATTATGTGTTACGTTCAGCAAACCGCGCACCATATTGATAAACATATATACACACATACTTGCAAGCAATAATACTCAGCGCACTACCTAATAGGATCTTGTACAAATTTCTGGATCCTAAATAATGACAGTTCAATATTTTTTACGCCTTTCTATCAATGTATTTTGATAAATTTTGTTCTAAAATTAAAGTTTTTTATGTTAAAAATAAAATTAGTTATAAACCTTTAACTAGAAGCTTATCTATAATGTCACTTTTTTCGAAAATAGTATACATTTGTGATGTTAACAAATAATTCAACTTTTATATTTAAATAAAACAATATTAAGTTGCATGCTTTATTTTTTTTTGAAAAATATTTTAAAATAACATTTATCTTTTAAATGTGATTATCTTTGATTATCTTTGAATAAGCTAAATTAATTTCTCGATTATAAAATAATTATCTTATTATAATTTATTTTGCAGACTATGATGTGCGGGAACAAAATGTTATGCAAAAATTGCTGCGTATATTAGACAATAATGAATATAAGGAAAAACGTAGGAATATTGAAGACAAGTTTGAGAATTGGAATGGACGTTGGATGCCTGACAGACCAGGTGACCCAAAACCACCACCTAAAATATTGCCAATGAATCAGCCGCAATATGAGTATGAATCTATGATAGATTTTCCTCACGAGATGTTTATGGGTCATGTGTCACCAGAATGTGATGATGCTAAGGTTATTATAATCTTCATATGCATAAATTGTCTTAACCCTTCATTGCTTTTGATGAAATTTATGAGGCAAATGTTCGGTTTACATTAAAATTTTTTTTAATTGCACAGACATATACAACATAAAAGTTAACTTAAATTTTCTAACTTTTTATTTACAACTTCTAGAGTGTATTTGTATGATTATTTTCTCAATTTCTTTTCTCAATTTCATTCTCAATTTCATACAGTTTTTGTTAAAGACTTAAAAAATATTCGTTTATTAAATGAGGGCAATGGATGATTAATTGAAAAATACATTTAAATATTTCTTATCAAAACGTAGCAAGTGTTTTAATAATAATAAAATTTCAGACAAACTTAACTATTGATTGGGATTATAGCCCATCAGCATATACGTGTTATGGTCATAATATCATACCAAATAAAATTACACCAAAGATTTATTGTGAGAACATCCCAAAGACATATAAGGTAAAAATATCTCATATTGTTATTAAATACTAATATTCAATAGTACACATTTTTAACAAAGTATTTTTTCAGGCTGCTCATAAATGTATGACCCACAGAATTGAATATGATGATGATATTCCTCTTTAGTAAGTATATGTAATATTATACGTATAAACAATCCTTAATAATCAATAATAATAATTTTATATAAATTGCTTAAGTAAATTACACAAGTATATAGAGAAGGGCCAACATTATATATATAGTTGAAATTTTATTGCTTCATTATATAGAATATTCCAAAAAATTGGGACTAAACTTTTACATTATCTTAATAAAATCGAATAGATAAAAAAAGTTCATATAAATTTATCTAAAAATGCTTTATTGAAAGGGTAATGATATTTAAAGATTTTTATCAATTGTTATAATAAATATAATAAATATTTAAGAAATATTTTGAAAGAATTCGATAATCAATTTAATGATTAGAAGCATGCATCTAGGAAGAATTTTCAAATATTATAACTATAACAATTGATAAAAATCTTTCAACATTTATAACTTTTTAATAAAGCATTTTCAAACATAAGTTTATATGTTTATATATTTTTCATCTACTCGATCTTATGATATATAACTCCAACTTTTCCGTATCCTAAAATTTATATATAAAGAAGGATGTCCAAATTGATTCTCGAGTGGACACGAATTTAACCAAGATGAAAAGATAATATTCTTTTAAAGATTCCTCGAATACTCCAAATTTGTCCCTGAGCACATCTCTAATTTTAGTCTGATACTTGCCCTATCTTAGAAACCAGATTACAATCGATGTGTGTGCGCAGCACCTGACTATCCTCTTTTATTGATAGCAATACCTATAAAGAAAAATTAGTAAAAAATTCATTAAACAATTTAAAAATCGAAATAACCTATCATGTCACAATACCACATAAGTTCATATCAACCTCACCACCTTATTTTTCTTTCAAAGCCACACTTTTGTCTGAAATTTTTCGAAAATGCATTATTTACTATATATTTTATTTAGGACACTAGATAGAAAAAAAACTTATTGACAAAATTGAATTACAAGTTAGGAACCATGATTTGGCATATGTTTGACCGCTATTCACAGGAGACATTCTTATTTTGGACATCTATCTTTAAATATCTTTTCGGTTCTAAACTACGTACTGATTACCATTAAAACTTGAAATTGGAGTTGAAATGTAATTATAATTGAAGCTGAAAATAATATCTTAAATTAAGTTAATTGTCAATTTGGAAATGTCCCGATTGATCACGTTGCAATTGACCACAATCATTTACAGTAATAAATGCTTAGAGTTTTTCTGTTAGACTGCTAATTAGAAAAGTTATGTCAATTGGGACGTGGTCAATCGGGGCGCTCCTGTCAATTTTAATAACGATGCTCTAAGTATCTTAAAACACTGTAAAGTATTTATAAATCCTTAATAATGTTTATTTGCAGTGGCCCACATAGACCTTTGTGGCCAGTTTATGGAGAATACAAATACCTACCTAAACAGAGATGGCTGCATAGTCTTGAGGTAATTCTAATATCAACACAATTTATTATCTATAAATTTTACATCAAAATTTTTTACATTTTTTATGTTATTGTTAAAAGCATGGTGCAATCGTCATGTTGTATCATCCATGCGCAAATCCATTAGAAGTAGAACGTCTGAGAAATCTCGTTAGTAAATGTCTTTGGCGACATATCATTACACCATACAGTTATTTGGATGAAGAACGAGTAAGTATACAAAATTATGGATAGTTTATGTCAATACACGTTTTTTTCAAAAATTTTAAAAATATTTTAATATATCTATATTTATTATGAGATTAGAATCATTATCAGAACTTTTATGACACTCAAAAATCTGGATTGATCCAGAACCAAAACTAATATGCGTTCCATAACCTTTCTTTAATCGGCTTAAAGTCATAAACCATATAAAAATTCGATCAAGTTTATGATACTGAAATCATAACTGAACTTTAAAGGAGATACCAGATTCTCTCCTTAAACCAAACTATAAATCGTATTAAAATATAGCAAAGTTTATGAGAAATCATGACTAGATTGATAAAATTGTTCTTGCTTTGTGGTTTTTTTCAGTTCTTTAAGATTCTCGAACTTAAATAATGAACGAGAGTCATATGATTTTTTTCTACTTTTTAATAAAGGAAAGAAAAGGAAAGTCATTTATGGCAATATTGCCATTTTCTACAAAATAAATAATAAGCAAAATTTAAACACTAAAATTTAAACCCATATTCAGAACGCGCTAACAACAATACAATGAATCACTTCTTTATTTAACATTGACAACATGGATGAAATAATTTACTGTGTGACACTGTTTTTTACTGAAAAATGTCTATAACTATTACGGAATTATATATTAATCCAAAAACATTAATATCATTTACATAAAGTATCAAGACCAAGTAACAAGACCAGTTTAAATTCTGATAATAAAGAAGCATCGGCAAGTTAATTTAGCAAAACAATGAAAAAATGTAAGACAAAAATAATTGTAGAAGAGCATAACTGAAAATATCGTGATTTAAACTTTAAAATTTTCCTTATTAGCTAAGAAATCGAAACTGAAATAGTTATTGTATTTTTTATGAAATCATAATTGTAACTAAAATATTCTATTGATCTAGATTCTTGATTACACTTGGTATTTAAAAAAATTTAAGTAGAAGAACAACGCAAATACCTTTGGTAATTGTCTTTCGTTTCGTTTGAACAGCCCTTGGCACTTCTATCCTGGGGATGCAGATTGACCATGTCTTATGTGAATCCTACAGTGGTGAGTCGTTTTATACAGAAAAGGGCTCTTCGTGGTCCGGAAAAGATTGCTACAGATGGTCAATTCGAGGTCGGTCTGCTAAGTCGGTCGAACATAGTAACGGATGAAACTGATTCCACACTTTGTCCTAATACGTAAATGAATGTATATAATGAAATAGCGTAATATCTTCCTCATTTACTTGCAATTTACGTTTATATTTTGTACATATTATTTATTAAACACATGTAATTATCGTTGATTTTTTATTATGTGTAATGTTTAGTGAGCGTAATTTTATTTGTGATTTTAAAGTTACTCAATAATAAGTGAGTGTTTCCTACATATTGTGTAAATTAAGCCTTACAAAATATAACAATAAATTGTATGAGAGTACAAAAACAAGCCCTTTTTTTATGACAACGTTATTTTCGTCCATCATGATACATCTCGCAAAAAAGGACAGGAGATGCTGAAAGGATCCAAGAAATCAAGTTACTCCTTTTTTTTCTTCTTTTTTTATTCCCTATATATTCATATATTCTTCACCCTTCGAAGAAGATCATAAATACATTGAACATCGTGTCGGTTTTTTGAATTTTCCTTGCGGATCGCTTATCTACAGATGTATAATAACTTCACTGCAGTGCTGGTTATAATCTTTATTCTTGCGAATTACTTATCTCCAATGATATATAAAATTAGGAGTTAAAACGAGTGACACGCTACTGTTGTTATCGGTAATGCAAAATATGCTACCCGACTATTCAATTGCAAGTCGTTATAACGTAAAAGAATATAATTGTACAGTGAACGCTTGACTTTTCGCCTCCTTTCTCTTCTTTTTCCGTTTTTACGGATGAGTGTGTGAATCGAATATCGAGAATCATTATTCTTATATCGTTGATGTTTTTTTTAATGCGGCACGAGCGGAAGCTGGCGATTCGCGCCAAAAGAAGCGGAGATCGCGTCTTGCCGAATTGGGACTCTTTCCATGAGAAATCTGTTATCAGTCAGATAGCTCAAATGCTTAAAATACTGATTGTAAATTAGTGTTTTTAGACGACTTTTTTTTAATATCCCAATTCTTCAGATGCTTTACTTTTTTTAGGCAGTCTAAGTTGTTTTCTGATGTCGTTTGGACGTCTCTTAGATATCTTCCGAGTTCACAAGCCACCGTGATATAAGACCGCGATCTCGAGGCCAAAAGTTGCTTCTTCCTGACACAAGCCGCTACTTCGAGTCTCGTTGGTCGAGAGTAAACGCATTTTTATTTTATTTTTTTTTTACTTTTCGTAGTGTAATCCGGATTTCAATTTCTAACTGCATTCGATACACCGAATTTTGCGATAAATTTTCTTTTGTCAATCATATCTAAGAATTATCAGAGTTATGTACATACACATTCCGAAATGATGAGAGCTGTAACGATAATAGTACTAATTTTCATATAGCAAAAATTGTACTGCGAAAGCCACAAGCGAATATTTTTTGTACAGCTAGCAAGATGAAATTATAGTTTTGAAACGATGTTGTCGAAAGCAGTTAGATTTCTTTGCCGGACGCATAGCTATAAGAGGCCTACTGCTACGCTCGTAAGGAAATTTTATCTTTGTGCTTAATTACACGACAAAAGGGCACATTCACTTGATCACGATTCTCTTTACTAAATTAATCCCCATTACATTCGAACAACGTGAAAGTCCGAGAAATATCTTCGCTGCTTGACTTCATCAATATTAGTTGATTCTAAATGATAATATAAACGATCATTATCTTTTCTTTGATTTCATGATGCTAGAAATAGAATAATTACTTGAAATACGATCAAAACCAATCAACAATTTTTTGACGAATTGTCGAAATCTTAAAAGTGAACTTGTCGAGACAAGAAAAATGACAAGAATAGTGTTTGTAGATTATGTCATTTAATCTGCGAGTGATCATATTACAGAAAAAAATATTTTAAATTAAAAGCACAATAAATTATTTTAATAACTGAATAAATATATAAAATATTTAAATATATATGCTTTTTGTGCTTATACATTTTTTATAATCAAAGTTTATATAAATTTACGTATTCTATTTAATTGGCATTTTAATTTTATTTTTATGTATATTACTGTATTGTTTATTTTACTGAACTTCTTTAAGCTGTTCTGATACTTTCTTCGATTGTTTATTTTTATTTTTTACTTTCGTAATTTTTGTAATCGTTATGTAATAAAACCGATAATAAAATAGATATCAATAATAATAACCACTCGTAGATAAAATATTTCTAGTTTCTCGGATATTTCTTAGATGTTTTCATTGTCAGAATGTTAATTTTATTTTCTTCAACTCGTAAGATTTAGCCCTTTCTGGCTGTAAAACCAGAAAGAAAGACTCCTTCGGAGCCGATTAAGTGGAGCCTTTCCACCTTATTCGTACCTGAACGAATGGTTACATAAGATAATGATTTTAGGGGCGGGTCTCTTAAAATTATTGCCGACTTTATACAATGTTAATGATGATAATGATGATGATAATGATGATGATGATAATAATAGTAATAGTAATAATTAATCATTAGTCAGAGACAAAACGCAAAATTCGAGACAAATGCCAGATTTATATTGATGTGTCTGCTGTCATTTTTATGCCCTTTTTTGCGACTTTTTGTTTAACATTAAAGTGTCTTATACGCGAAGAGAAATTACATAGCGCTCGCGAGACGTCGGATATATGTATAGGCAGAAAAAACACCGTTGACCTTAAAGTTTCTTTTTCAATAAGTGTTCCTGTTAATACGGTATGTTTTTTTTTATTTTTACGAATCTCATCTATATGAAATAACTACAATAAAAAGTATCCATTATCTCTGTTACTCCTGCACGTGCTACGATTTAGTTCTAACTTTTTTACCTTTTTTATTTTTTATTTTAACATCTTTTTCTCATTCATTTCTTCTCGCGCATACATTCTTTTCTATTTCTCTCTCACTCATTCTCTCTCTCTCTCTCTCTCTCTTTCTCTTTCAAACACATGCTCTCTTTCACTCCTAATATTTTTTATCAGTTTCGATAAATTAAGTTTATCAATAATCTCACTTTGCCACGCGCGTGATACGCGCGTGCGAATCTTATTTTTTATTTTAAACTTTTTAAGATTCTTCTCATTCGCGTTTGACGTTACATTACTTCTCTCCCTCTCTTTTTCCGTTTTTTTTTTTCATTCTTTTCTCTTATGATTCTCACAAAATTTACACTTGAAATTGGAATTGACACTTATAAGGTTATTGAAGTAGCTTTTCGTATTTAATAATTGCACCAACATGACCTACATGTTCACGGATACAGATTCTTCTGTGCTCATTGTTTCTTTTTCTTCTTCTCTCTCTTCCGCGTATGTTTGGAAATGTATCGCACGTTTGAAGATCCCTACGTAGATCAATCTGCATAATCTTTTCTATCCTATTCTACGTACAAATGCAATGAGATAGCATTAGACTTAATGAGTAAACAATATTCTTTTCCTTCTCTTTCTCTCTCTCTCTCTCTCTCTTTCTATTTCTTTTCTATTCGAACTCCTGCAATATATACTCCGACTAATCACAATGAATAAATATAATTCACGGAAATTGTATGACTGGATTTGTCATTCGTTATGTTTCTCATAGTTCGTCCCTCTCGACACGTTTGCTGTGCTTTAAATGCCGCAATCTTGCATGCACCTAAGACAAAAAACTCTATTCTCAAGGAAGACGTGTCAGCTTCCGCAATTAACTACCTAATGAGATGTTCGCAGGGGAAACATTCACATTATGCTCGTGACGTTAAAATCCGACATTCACCAATGCGGTACTGAAATGTGTCCCGAATAACGACAGAGCTACGAACGTTATTTCAGTTCGTTGCTTTTTATGTCGCCAAGTAAAAAGAAAAATGCTTTTTCTCATGCTTTAACTGATAATAGTAACAATGAAATTGCGATCATGAAAAGAATTCCGAGTGAGATCGAAAGCAATAAAAGTGAACAAAAAATTAAACAGAAAGATTAAAAACAGCAAGATTAACCCTCCATTGTTTTCGTTCAACAAACGAATATTGTACTCTCGAATAATCGCCGCCTACATGTGTATCACTGTATTAGTGCGATGTCATCACATAATTTTCTGAGATTACATAAAAATAATCGTTAAGAGGAAAAAAGAAAATAACAAAAGTAAACAGTAAAATATTAAAATACAGCCTGTACATAAATGCATTAATGCAGTCTTGTAAAAACAAAAGGATGAGATATCGACCGCTTCGTCGACTCATCGCAGTAAATTAATAATAAAGTTAAACATCAGCGCGTCGACTCTGCATAATTGTTCTTGCCATGTGAGCATCAAGCTCAGATAAATACATCATGGCCGTTCTACAATAAATTGTTAGTTATTAGTCAAATGTCGGAAACAAATTGGAAACGTGCTATAACTTAATTGGTCAGTCATATCCTAATCCTAAATCGTAAGTCATAAGAAACTGACATTTGCCAATCACTTATGATCGCCGACTTGTGATTGATTATGACACGGTTGCAATTCGTTTCTGACATCTGATTAACAACTCACAATTCATTATAAAACGGCCATTACATAGGGTGCGTTTTTAAATTCGCAACGAATGCACTGGAGTGTCATTCTATCTTTGTTCAACTTTCCGTAAGTAACAAAGATGAAATGACATTCTGGTGTATCTAGCTGCATCCGTTGCGAATTTAAAAACGCACCCATATTGACACTTTCAAAGTCTTCGACAAAAATTGTATGAAATAAAATAGAAAAAAAAGTCAAAAAGTTTCGGAGTTAATTTTATCACTATAAAAAAAATTAAACCTGAATTAAGCATTTGTAATACAAAAGCAATAGAGAGTTAATACATTTTAACAGATATCCTTAGTCTAAGGAGACTAGAACAGTCTCGGATGAGACAAGGATGAACGTTGATTGATGATAATGAGGAGACGCGACGTTTCTTAAACCTTTAGGCCAAATTCGTTTAATAATATCGTCAACTGTTATGCATCGACGACGTTAGATTCTCTTAAACACTCTCTTTCTCTCTCTCTTTATCTATCTATCTATCTAGCGATAAGAAATTGACGACGATAGGTTTTCTTTCTCTCAATTCCTATCGCGAGGAATTTTGCTATAAAGTTAAAGTTACGAGATCTGAGGCTGCGTTGTGGATTTCTGCGAAAGTGGATACATCGAGTGGTCCGAAAACTCGTCACAATCTATTATGAAAATCAATTGATTTCAGAAAGCAATCATACGCAAACAAGATTGCGCGAAAGATTGATATTGAAAGATGAGAAGAAAGGAAACTCTTGCGTTTGCCTTGCAAGGCATCACGCGATACGTTCAGTTAGGCGACTTGATGGAACAAGAAAATATGAATACGCTACCGAAAGTGGATATAGTTTGAAAAAAGACCCAGTATAAACATCAATTGATAATAAGTTATAATATAACATTAATGTTATAATTTTCATATTCAACAATATAAATGTAATACAACATGTATGTAATGATTACAATAGGTCTGTTCGCAAAGTTTGCACCTTTTTGCACTTAAAATCTTCGTTTCCTTTTCCTCCGACGTTCAAATGTATATTTATCTCACTTCAAGTGCAAAAATTTATGAAGAAATTTTAAGTAACGCAGATTTATTCTTGAGTATGAAATTATAATATTGTTGATGTTATATTACTATTAGTAGTATTTACTAACGAAAAAGAAGTGCCTTCGTGCGTTTTTTATTTGTCTTCACCCCTCCTTCGATGACCGAAAGAATTTCTCTTTCTTTTCTTTTAAGTAACAGCCTTTCGACACGAATAAAGCATCCTCTCTTCAACGAAATCCATTGATCAGCCAGATAATTAATATTAGATAGTAGTGTACCTATCAACGACCGCGTGGTAACTCATGATAAAGGGCGATTAAATCTTAACTATCTTAATCATACTAGATTGTAATTAGATAGTAATGTATGTAATGTATATAAGTAGATCGTAATGTTTGTTCTACCTAAACTAACAATTATTATGCTTTCTGTACAATGCAAGGTGTGATCTTAATATCTTCTTAACCATCGTTATTATTATTTAACGTTAATTATTACAGCAACGCACAAATCGTTATATCATTTTCCTCCTTTTCTCTCTTTCCCTCCATTTTCTCCTTTTGTTTAAACATTAACTCATAATCTTCTGTAGAATGTCCGCACCTCTCAACGTTCGTAATAATTATAATATACTCAACAAAACATTAACATTAACGCTGCCAGCACTTCGCCTGATATATTAATTTGTCAAGGAATATATATAGGCGGTGCCAATAATAATAATTATTAAGACCCAAGCAACAATTTGACGTCGTACGAATATCCAAACAACATCCCGTTCTCTATGCGCGATGTCCATTTCACGGAGGTTTTTTTTATGTACAATAATTCGTCTAAAAATGTCCACTAAAACATCGTTAGAATGTAAGAGTGTCAAGATGTCTTCACGATGTCTTTTAGACATGCATTTTATTGTTATTACGTTAAAAAATACAATTAGATAATAATTATATTAATACATTTTGATATATATATTTATTAGAATATCGAATTAATTTTTAAGTAGTACTAAAAAAATTTATTATTAAAGTACATTAATAAATAACTTCCCTTAGAGCCGAATTTCGAGGAAAGATTTCGAGAAGAACTCAATTTTTTTTTAATCTTTCTGTTTCAAAACATACTTTTGTTAAAACAAGAGCGAAAAATCCTGATATTGCCTTTTGTTCTTCTATATATGTATTTTATTCACGAAAAGTACAACTTTGTCGTAGCCATGTTAATTGTACGTGCTGCTATAAACGAGACATCATTTGAATGTCCTTTAAATGTTCTAATCTATTGTATAACATTAAAAATATCATATTTTATAAGTATTACCGAAACATTTATAGGCCAAATATAAAATAAACTTATCCAATATTATTGAATAAAATTAAAATTCACTAAAATGTAATTTTCACGAATTAAAAAATCAAACCTATTAACAATTTTGGATCTAAAAGGTCTAAATATTTTTATTATAGGACGTCCAAACGACGTCCTTAGGACATATTTTAAATCAGTCCAATCTTTTAATGACAAAAATGGAACTTTTCATGAATACTTCGAACGTCCTGGGACGTCGAATTATTGCTTAGGTAATATTTTCTTCTTCCTCTTCTCATGATACTTCTTTCTACCTACCTATCTACCTATCTATCTATTTATATGTATATATATATATATAATTTTTTATGTATATGTGTATACATCGGTGTACATACAGTATCCTTCATTCTTTTCCTTTCCGTCAATGGGACTATCCTTTAATTTTTTTTTTTTCCATAACACCTATAATTATATTATTGCTGCAGCTTAGTGGCTCCTTTTCTCTGTTTCTCATGTATACGCACACATACATACACATGCATTCGCACGTTCTCTCATTCTCACGCAACTCTCTTGCTATCTCTGCACTCATTATGCCCTCTGTTACTTCGTCCACATGTTGGGGTTAATCGTTTTGAAGATAATGTACCTTTCGCGTCGGTTTTAAGAATCCACGTAATTCAATAAAGAAAATTTAAGAAAATTTCGTGCGCAGGAAAACTTAGAATTATGATTATAGTACTATAGTTAAGGACATGTTTTTAATAGCGTCAGAATTCATATGCTAAATTATAAAGAAAAATAAGAAACTGTATGAAAGTAATGAATGAAAATTTACCAATTACAGATATAATTCAAAATCGAATCGATCATTCGCGCAACCGTGATATATTCCCATACGGCACAGGACCTTGCAATTAAATTGCAATCTTGCATATCGCAATCTAACGTTTTAGAAACTCTGTTAAAATATAGATGTGCAATATGATTTTTTACTAATGTCATAAGATTAATTATGTTACAGCAATATTTTAAACATATTAAAATAAACTGCTGAAATCTTATGTGTATTTATATATACGTGCATATTTTTTCTGATCAACCTTATAAACAATTTCATACAAGAATTTTGTATTGCACTTAAGCAAAATCTACCGTGATTAATCACGTGTAGCTATTTTTGAAAATGCTTGGTAGTAACAATTTCCATAATAAAAGAAATTTTTTTAAATCAAAATATAATTTAAGTTTTGTATTCACAGCAAAGTTTTAATATTAAATTTTAATGTGATTCTAAGGTGTTCTAAAAATTAAAACGTTATTTAAATCATAAACAATCTATGAAACATATATACAAATGCTGAAAATTAAGAAAACAATTATATAAATATGAATTTGCAAGTACGCTAGTAATTAGTAATACGTTATTAATATAGCGCATTTCAAATTTATTTATAATAATGATTTACTTAATTTTTCTACTCGTATACATATCCCATAGATTATTTAATTAAAAACACTTTAATTATATACATATATATATATATATATGTATATATGTATGTATATATATACACACACACACCACACACACATATATATATATGTATATATGTATATATATATATATATATACACATATATTGTAATATTGCTGCAATATTATATCGCAATATTTTTAAAAGAGAACATTTTACTTTACTGTATATTTTAGCAGTAATGTTAATGTCTAATTAACAATGTAGCAACATTTTGTATCATTTTTGTAATGTTGCAATGTTGCAGTGAAATAATTTTGCAATCTTTCTGAGCTATATGGGTTTCCATAACTAGCGAAATTCAAAGAAGAATTTGTTAAACGAAAATGCGCGAGAAGGGACACCGGGCAAATTACTTTTGCCGAATGTCCACCAAAATTAAAAAAAACAAACAATTCTCGTTCAAGACAAGAATCACAGTTAAGGATAGTCATCATACCCAACACCTAATGGTGCGTACCATATGTATTATATTAAAACGAAATCGAAGACTGCAAATCTATGGATTAATGATGAAACAAAAAACATTGACTAATTAATGATAAAAGCAAAAACCAATCTGTTTAAGTATCTTGCATACTGTACAATTAAGTTATTATTACTTTACAATATTTGTGACGGACTTGAGCGTTTATCGTCGCTTCTGCTGGTCACATTCTGTAACGACGTCTCATTCTATGTCTACGTAGAAAAATACAATCGCTTCGTCTACACCTCACTATATCGCGATTAATATCGCATTAATTACAGCTAAATAGAAATACTGGAAGAAATTGATTGCTTCTCTCACTGAACACCTATTGGTCGAGATACCTTTTCGAGTGAGCTATCGTTAGAACAAACAAGACACAGTGAGTGTAAACATTTTACTAAGTAAAATACCCGTTATAAAAATTACATTGCTCACATTAAGGCCTTTATGCTCATAAATCAAACAAGAGCTGATTGTGCCGACAGTATTGATTAATCAACAGCGAGTAATACCAAGTTTAAGGAGGCTGCTCATTTATGTGCATTGAAATAGAGGACTTTACCAACCATGATTATCCAACATCGACCGCACAATCTACTCTAAGTTACTTTTTCAAATTTGATCTTCAAAATACGTATTCGACATGCCATTTTCGGCGAAGAAGAAACATCACCTAGCTAATTTCTCATAACCGTCCAGATATAGAGAGGTGTAGTGTAGAGATGTCGAAAACATTACTCAAAACTGGTGTGATATGTATAGTCGAGAGTTAAATCGCTGGTCGAGGTAGAACTTTACGAGCATTATTTAGCTGCTGTTAATTCTTCGACTTAAGTAATATTTGTTGAATTCTTGATAAATGTGATTTAGTCGCTGAATATTTTAACTTTTCAATTTCGGAAAGGTTCGTAAACTTTGTTTAAAACTTGGAACAGTCTCTGCGCAAAGTGTACCGTAGAAATCGCTAAAAATTATTTATCAATATAATTATTAATATCAATTAGTACTATTTATCTAATATACCACCGTGAAAGGGTTTACTAGCGAGAGTTACAAACTATCTGGACGATGCAAATTTGGCGTACAAATTTTTAGTCAGCGGTTTATCTCTCGTATGTATGAGCGGATATACAGATCGAATCAATGGGCGGGACGCATTTTCAGAATGTGACTTAGCTCGTCCAAGGTTTATGCTTGCAAATCACAGTCGAAAATAGCTTTGCGAACGGCACCGTGCATGCGTCGTTATTTGCATTGTCATGACGAAGAAAATGATAACCGCGAGTTATCGTCTTCGCTTTTAGAAGCACCATTGTGTGTTGGGCTTTGATCGGGAACGAGGCGGACGTCGCTTGCGAAGATCGCATTGCACGGATTGCCGATTCCCGGCGACAATGTGCAATAGATATTATAATGACATCTCGTAGGATTCAACGGAGACGTTTATGCACGCGCGGGAAAAGGGAAAGAGAGGAAACACCGGCAGTGTCCTCGTGTTAATGATCGTCCTGCTGATAATAGGACGACGTTGTGTTACAGTGTCAATCGGGAATGTCGCTTAGCTGATGATGCATGTATATCTCTGATCAATAGTTCTAGTCGTATTCTAAAGAAACGAGAGCGCTTCTCGGTTTTCTGTTCTATACGCAAGCCGTCCTGTCGTCTATTGTATTGCCGTGTGATCCATGAGAAGAGAACGGGCAAGAGGATGCAGGAAAGGGAGAAAAAAGACCGATCAAGACGCACGCATCGAAAGAGTTAACATTTAAAACTTTGTCGTAACGAGCGGAACAATTAAGAGCAGAAGATATCAATATGAACTGAAAAACTGCTAAAAACGAATCTATCAGAAAATTATCGAATTAATTATATTTGAATAAAAAATGAGGGATAATTATTTTTTCCTCCCTTCTTTTAATACTATTTTTTCGACCAAACGTGACTTAGCGCAATAGCTCAGAAGATTTTTAAGACAAAGATGACGCAAATGCAGCGGTGATGACGACGACGATGACAACGACGATACACAATAATGAAAATAATGATGACGACGTCGATGATGGCGATGATTCTTGACGGCGATGATTTATCTCTTTGGTTTTCTTCATGTCGAGCTGGAGAACGCACGTAATAGAGTGATCTAGAGTCTAGCGATGGATGTTACGACAGAAATGCGGCCGATGATAGCACCTTCGACAATGACGATCTCCTTTTGTCCGATGGCAATCAGCTTCACGTATCGAAGTGATATGAGTGAATGCTGACGCTGCCGGCGGTTCGAAATTAGGTACACGATGCTGCTGATGTCTTTGAACTTTTCTGAACAAAAAGATCCGTGTTTGTATAGTAACTAGACAATTGTAGATACAAAAATCTTATCTATTTAGCATTAGAACCGTAATGCGTCACTTTATGTTAGAGGAAAGGTACCAATATTATAAGTTCTTAAAGCGGCTTCCGTTCATTTCTCCAAAATTAAACATTACACTGTATAAATGACAATAAAATGAGCTGCTTAGATAAAGAAAGAAAACGCAATAATTCAAGATAATTGAAGGAAACCTAATAATTTATTCATTATTTTTTTCTACCTAAAATCTGCTAAAAACAAAATCTTCAAAAGTGAGAATAAAATTTGTACACTTTTCTTTTTGTAAATTGCATAGTTTAAATAATAATAAATAAATTATTGATAACATTAAATCATGTTTGTAGCTTTGTTTATATTTTTTGTTATAACCCCCCCTTTCTCCTCTATTCATTTGATAACGTTCATTCTCTATCTATTGCTGTAAATTTGATTAAAACCAATAAAGACCTCCTCTTGTAAATAAAAACAATGCAAAAATAAACATTATAGAAATTATTATTGTTTGAAGAAACTTTTTTCATTTTGTATTTGTATTTTTAAATATTTATTTTTAGCATATTTATTTTTGTTTGAGAAATACCATCCTGAAATAAAATGGTATGCTGATATTGATATCTTTCCTCTACTATTAGCAATAGTGAGTAAATTTGTCATTTGAAATGGTGAAATGCAATAAAAAGTGAATTTTAAGAAACTTAAGAGAATAAACTGGAGTGACAGTCAAACTTGATCAGGGTCGATAATATAGAATCATTAATGCACATCATTAACTAGATTATGTACGTATTTCTTTTATAGATTTGAAAATTCTTCTTTACAATTAAAGTATACATATTAATATTAATCTGTAAACTGGATTTTATAACAAAAAAAGTCCAAACTTATAAAAGAAATATATATAAAATCTTGTAATATATACAAAAATTACTGTTTAATCGGTAAAACAAACTGTCTCCAGCATCCGTTTAATTTTTGAATTTCAAATTGGACATATTGTTACTCTGGAATAGCAGCAAGCAATCAAATTACAATTACAACGTGCGCTGTTTACCATTAATGAACCGCAATTCACCTGCGGTATATTCTTATCGTTATCTGGACATTCTCGATATGATAAAATGTCAAATGTCACGTAACGTTACGCGTCGTACTGGAACGTACCTGTTTTTGGCGTTCACAGTCCGAAGTATCCACCGATGGTGGTAGCGACGACAACGCCCAATACAGCAAGGCAAATCATGATCATAATCTTCTTCTACACTCGGCATTAACAGAGATCGATAAAAGTTTAATAATATATTACAAAGCATTCTCTCCTTCTCGATTCTCTCCCCTAAATCTCTCTATCCTTGTGTATTTCTCTCTCCCTCTATTTTCAATTCTGTCTCTTAAACTCGAATTGCTTGTGTGCTCTCGATACCTCTGTTCAATATTATTACACTACATATTACAATTTGTTACTTATCGATCTACCATGTCGTAGAGCACCTGAAAGAAATTGGATCTTGCTTGTTGCCGGCAAAGGTGATGTACGTAGTAGCCTGCATAAAAAATAATGCATAAGTATATATATGTAACTGTAATACACATGTGGCAGAAATTACATCTGAACAAAAGCTAATTCTCGTAACACATAAACTACTGATCTTAAAGTTGAATTGTGTCTAATCAGAATATAATGTTGAATTATAATAAATATACTGTTGCTCAAAAGTATTTGCTTATCTTGATTTTTACATATATTTCTTTGCTACTAATTCCAGTCTAAATTTATTATATTTTCTTTATTGATAGTATGAAAATCAAGTACATTTAAGATCATCAGTATGTCTTATCCTACAATTTTGATAATATAAATATGTCTTCCCTCTATTTCGAATAATTCGAGAAAAACGTTTTATCAGATTGATCTTGTAACATATAAAATTTTCAAGATTGTATTAAGTTCAACATATAGAAGATTAAAAAAAAAGATTGAACTTTCACTTTTCTTCAAAATTCCTATCGTTTAAGATTATAATTAAGAAAGACAAAGTAAACAAATACTTTTGAAAGTGTATCTTTAACTTGTTATATGCTGTTGATTTTAATAATTTTATTTTTAATATACATTTGGCAGAATGTCCTATAGCCGTAACAACGGTTCAAGAGTAGATTCCTGAAATAATTTTGAAATAAAAATCTGAATACAAAAATATCGAAGCTACAAAAAATTTATTTAGAATTAAAAGTTGTATTTTTTATAATCAAAAATAAAAAAATAAAAAAAAATTTCGAAAAAAAAAAGAGTTCGAACTCACGAATAGGCATAAAATTTGGTGACAATATTTTTTCAATGTTTATTTATTCAACTTACATAAATAAACATTTAAAAAAATTATGATTTTATATATATATAAAACAATGTACAGTCAATAAAAAACTTTTAATATCAGAAATAATTAAAAAATTCAGAAATGATAAATGCAAGAAATCTGGAATGCCTGACTAAGAAAAAGAAATGTAATTCATCGCAAAGTTAATTTATGTTTGTTGTTTGTGTTTTCTGTATTTAGAATGTAAAAATATTTATCTCAATATTTTATTATAGTAATAATAAAAATCTCGTAGCCTTTCCTACAACGTACTTTTAGAAGATAAAAATAAAATAATGGGAATCGAAAGGGGCAAAAAAAATCAGCATCAATCGGAAAAAATACAGACCTTTATTAATCGACACCATTTTCTTCAGAGTTTCCTCTTGTTGCTGTGCAGGTTCAACGGTGCATTCTTAACTCGGTTCGCTCCTAATTTGTCTTATTTCGTGTGCCCCTCTCTTATTCTTCGCAGCAGTGTAGTACTCCGCCAAGGAAATTTACACCTAGCTGGTGTCTACCGTGAATCGATCATCACGAGCGATTGGACGCGCTACCGTTGCTTCTCTCTTGTATAAAACGCGACGCGAATTATCTTTTATTATCTTCGCGATTCTCATTTCGTACGATCTCAACGCTAATTATTATTATATCTCATTTTACTTGTGCCTGGTTTGTTACTAGCAAACAATTTCTTTTTTTTTCCTCCTCTTCCTTTCGTCGCATCCTCCGCGAGGCAGCAAGTACAATGAAGATGACAGAGAAAAAAAGGCAGCGTGCCATGAACAATGCTGCCACTTTCTTACCTAACAGTTTCTTTTTTTTTTTCTTACGCTGAATACATATCCGAAGAGAAGAAAATTCCTACTACACTATCGGCATCAATGATTAATATTGTTAATGTTTCTTTGCACGTTACTCGTCATTATTATTATTGTTATTATTATCATCTGCTCTATACAAATTGCGATTATTTACATGTACAATGCGGGCGCCGCGCCGCGCCGTACCGTGTCGCGCGGTCTGCACTGCGACGACGGTGATTATTAGAGTTCGGGCGATCGATATCTGTTCATCGGAGCATGTGTATACGTATCGCGAGATACGTCGTCATCGCGCGGATTAACATCCCCGAGAGCGGAAAACTCTCACGTCGTACTAAAGCACGCAGCGCGAGGAAGGTGGCGACTGTCTTTGTTGCGCATTTTCGCGCACGAAACGATCGATCAGTTTTGGGATAAATCCGGAAACGTCCCCGCGAGCTTTAACTCGCGACGCCGGTTCAGCCTGTCGCCGTGCCGCGCCAGTTCAGATTGCTCTCTTTTTCCGTCTCTCTCTCTCTTTCTGTTATCTAGAGAATATTGCTCAGACTTTATAATATTAAACGAATCTGCGGCGACAACAAACATCAACTTTCGACGAGAACGAAGATTGATAATGCGAAGTTGAATATCTTCGCACTGCGTTGTGCTATTTCAAAACCGTCATCCTCGAAGATACGCTCGAGCCTTAGATGATATATTGGATCTTCGCAAAGCTTGTGTCACACTACGTATTGTGGACGTGGATCCGATTGGGATCATGGATCAGAATTTAGCCAATCAAAGTGAGGCAGCTTCGGACCTGGATTGCAGATCACAGAATATGCGGGTTTCTATTTTTGCGATACAAATCCGCGATCCGAACCAATAAAATACCGAGTTTCAATCACATGACCTGTTGTCACGACCTATACACTTTGCTTATACGATTCGTGGTCAGCAATTTTTAAAAATAAAAGACAAATAGGCCGGTATTCATAGTCGAATCTTATTTCAAAATCATCTTAGGTAATGCCTTAAGATGCTAATACGCTGGCTCTGTAATTGGTTGATATCTTAAGACAGTACTTAAGACGACCTTAAATATAAAACTCAATTATGAATAGTTTTCTTTTTCCATGTACTAATTAAAATTATAATTTTGTAAGCTATACATTGTTATACATATCAGACGAAAGTGCACATATTGCAATCTGAATCCATAATATGAATAATAAATCCAAATCCAGTAATTCGCAATCCCAATCCAATCCGCGCATTCGTAATACGAAGTATTGACATGGACTTAATGGAGCAGGATTTGAGATTTTGTGCCTTCTTCTTCTTCTTGTATATTGGTTCTCATTCCCTGATGAACGGAGAACGATTCGATCACGAGACAAATCACAAAAAATATGTTGCATCGAATAACTTTGTTTTAATAATTAAATGGCACACATAGTTTCTTATAATTTCTAAGATATTTAAAGTTAAAAATATGTAATCAAAATTGAAATCAAGCATTATAAAGTGTCTTAAAATGTTATTTTCTTATAATATACACATTATATTCAAAAACAGTGAAAAGTAAATGTTATTTATGTTCCTTTGCTATAATTGCTATTCTTTGAGAGAGATAAACAAGTGGATCTTGTTCTATTTTTAAAAACTGTTTGGAAAACAACAATTTTATGATATTACTTCTGTTCGGTCTTGTATCAGTTAAGTTTTATTATAAAAGAGGAAAAATATTTAATTTTTAAAAATATTAAACATTTAGATTTTTTTATCTAACGGCAATACATATTAGATTAAGATTATCCTAATATGTTTCTTAATGTAATGATTTATCACCATAAACTTTAACTTCAAATATCAAAAATTAGTAACTATATGATACTACCTTCTAATTATTAAAAAGGCAAAATTATTTAGAAATGAATTGAATATATGTCAAGATTAAGACCGAAATGTGCAAGTTTTTTCTAAAGACTTACTAAATTTAACTTTTTGAACTTATTTAATTTGTATAGATCTCCTAATTTAATAAATAACTGTGTGCCATATTTAGAGATATGTCTTTAAATTAATTCTAAGTTTAATGTGATAATTTTTGCTGACTTTACTCAATTCAAATAATTGCACTAATTTTTCGCTAATAAGCGGACGAGATTGAAAATTTCGACGTAAAATATTTTAACGTCTCATTTTAGTAATTCTGACTATTACATGTATTACTGATTTATTTAGCGATGATACTTGAAATCGATTATCAATATTCGTTGGTAATAAACATAGAAAAAAACATGAAATAAAAAGTCACGAATAGTTTCAGCTTGCTGTCGCTGCACTTTGTATTGAATAATACGAGAATTTTTCGTCAGAAATTAACGAGCTTCGTCTGCGAACGATTTGAAAAAAGGTGCACGTGTTCGAACTCGCGTGTCGCGCATGATTTACGATTTGTGCAATCGTCGCCTTCGTTATTTGCTTGCTTTGGAACTGGAACTACGAACGGTGAAGCGGCAAAAATAATGAAAGTAAAAAAAAAGGCAGTGCGAGGGTGCGCCCGAATACGAGGAAAGGCGGCTATGCTTATTCGTTATAAAGAAAATACCAACCTCGATAATTTTTCTCGGTTTTTTTTTACCCCCACATCTACGCAAACTTATGGTACACGACAGCGCATTTTAAGCAAACACAGTGCTTTTGTGTACGAGCACCATATTTTCTTGAACATTTCAAGAACCATCGCTCCACAAGTTTATAAATTGTTGTATCAATTTTTTCTTAGCAAAAGACAGTTCCTTCAACAAAGTTTAATAGAAATTAACATCGTGATTTTGCGCGCTTTCTGACGTATCGAGGCGCAATAGAAAAAAAACATTCCGTTGCGAGTCTTCACTAAATGATAATTTGCTTAGTATAACCGAGACTCGCAACACACGTGTCATCACCGTTCCCAGTTTTCACTTCCCGTTACGACGTTCACGATACCTACGAGACACATTCTCCGGGAAGTCATGTTCGCACGATGGATTCTGAGCATCGCCATACTCGATATACAATTAATTAATCCGAGGTTAAAATAAGCGTGAGAGATCGCAAAAAAAATTAAGAATTCATTACGACTGACAATAAATAAACGTATAAATACGTAAAATTTATTAAGAATCAATAATAAATAAACGTAACGGTCTTGTGCGGGATATATCGGCGATATCTCGGGAACCGAATGCGTGTCCGAACTTCCCGACAAAGATTTAAGATTGATGCGATCAACGTCAATCTCCATTACGATCCTGACTTGTTATCAGAGGGACAAGACAAGAGTGAGGTATGGCGGGCATTTCAGCAATCTAAATACCTGTCTCATCCCCGATTCGATCGATCCATTTTGCTCCGTTAAATTCTGCGAATGTGTTTATTTCTTTTTTTTTTCTGTCGCCAATGTCGCGCGCGCACGCTTAAACTAACGTAAAGAAACTGCCAGAATGATAATCAGAATGATGACCGCTATTATCACGCAGATCGCTATCAGGAACAATTTCTGCAAAATAAAATAATTCCGTGACCGCTTGGAAAAACAAGGAGAAAAGAAAAGAGAAACGGAATGATAGCTCTGTGTGACTGAAACCTATGCGGATGAACGTTCGAGATGAAATGACAGTTCCGACTTCGAGCGTTTAATTAATATTATTAGATACTTAATTAAAAAGTGTCTATAAAAGCTACTATTACGCTCGTGTTTATCCAGCTAGCACATTTGTCTCCCAAATCTGTGCTGATAATATTCTTCCGCTATCTCCTCCACGTTTTATTGCTTTGATTCAATGACTAATAGATATTATATTATACAGAACGTTCCATATTTATCTTTGCAATCTTTGGATCTCTTACTCGATATGGAACGAATATCCTGACAAAAATTTTATTAAATTTTTTAGTTTTTAAACATTATATCGTTATCGATAAATGGCAGATTTTGGAATTGCCTTAACATTCGGATTATTCACAGAATTTATAGATAAAAAAAATGTAACAAATGTAGCAAACTTGGAGACGAGATCTAATTAATCTAATAGATTTACACGTGTACGCGCCTCATCGACGAATTTTGATAAGTATTAGCATTATATGCGTATACACACACATACACACACATTACAAGTATGTAAATATACTCGACAAATAGAAAGGACTTGAATCAAAGTGCTGCTAAATACATTATCCTTCGCCAATTAATTTCGTATATCTCGAAGTACGGAACGAAATTTTCGTTACTTTGTCAAATAAATGGCAAATGACGAATGTGTATGACGATAAACGATTTTCGACGATAATCTCGAGTTTCCTTCAGAAATCGGGCCATTTCCACGTCTTTACAGTTTCTATTTGCAGTTAGTCACAAGCACAATTATCGATTATTCGCACAAATAAAACTGATAAGACGGGGAATGCCCGGGAATCGAAAATTGTCACTTCTCGGCGAGATCGCATTGCCATTTCAATATATCCACGATCCGAAGGAACGTCGAGCGTTGTAATGAAGTGTACTTACTGTTAACGAAATGAGCGGATGCGATGAGTGCGAATTATTATACGTTAATTAGTCGTTCATTACAGAGATTAGTCGGAGAATTATCATCGTAAGATTACGGAAAGACGTGTGTTATTAGGATCAGCGCGGGACATTCGTTTTATTATTTGCATTTCTATTTCCCTTTGTTTCTTTCGGCTTAGCGCACGTGCGATCTTAAGGACGTTCACAGCTCTCATAGGCGACCGCCACCACAATTATTCCAACATCTAGCGTTTCCCTCCTACCCCGAAACTTCTGATCACACTGCACATCCGATCGATCTCGCATATTTTCCCCCAAGTTAATCGCAATTAAATTTCTGCATTATTATTGTTATTTTACTATTATTATATTATTACTATTATTAATATTACTCTTAAGACGTTTTTGCTGCCGCGTTGCATTTATTTTTCTTTTCTCTCTCTGCCTTCTTCGAAATTTCGAAATCTCCCGCGTTTGCCTCCCCCCTCCCCCCTCCGTACCCTTCCTTCTCCCACAGAAAAAACACCCCCCTCGGCCGTTTAGCTTCCCGGAAGGCACCCTATTATTATGGCGACTAATATAACCGCCGATATTAGGACGCAGATTATGATGAAGATCATTTTCTGTGGACATAAAAGCAGAATAGGCCATGTATAAGGTACACAAGTATGCACCTCGTCTATAAAGAATTGAAAAAATTGACAAGAGAGAAAAAGATGGTGAGAGGATGTAACGAAATAACGTTACGCGGCGTGCTTCGTGAGCAAATTGAAGAAGTTGAAAAAGCCGAACACGTAAATACGTATCTTAGAAAAATCGAGAAAGTAAGAAGAGAAAAAGATTTTCGAAAATGGCGAAAAGATAAAATAAGAGAGAAAGAAGAAAAAATCTTGCAATTGTACGAATGCAGTGGATCGAAAATCAAACTCGAAACTCACGGGAGAAGCGGTGGGAAAAAGCGTGTGAAAAGCGAGCATGTGATTCACGTATTCGCTCATGCTGACTTGCATATGTATGTATTTATGTATTTATATTGTATGTGTGTGTGTTTTACCTTCCTTTGTATGTATAACGTTTTTCCATAGTATTTTATATTTAATGTGTAATTTTAATTTATGTTAAAAGGAAGAAATAGAGAGAAAAGGAAGAAGTGAAAAGATTATAATTAAGTAACTAACATTACTAATATTAATATTTAAACCTAAAGAAGAAATAAAGAATAACCAAATGTAAAATAAAGAGTAAAAAAGGACACTTTGTTTGAAGTTAAAGAAAAATAAATAAAAGAAAGAAAAAAATGCAGTAAGTAGTAACACCCATTAACACAACATTATTACAATAATAAAATTTTATAACATTTAATATTTTTGAAAATGTATTTCTTAATTTTTATATAACGTTATTATAAAAAAACATTTTAGTAAGACATTAAAAATGATATATTTTTCACTGTAATTGTAATATTTAAGAACATTACGTTATTCCACTCTTAAAAAATAAATAAAATTGATAGTCATATCTATCAAAATGTCGTCATCGCTTTTCTGCGACGCTGATTGGTTTTCTTACTGCAATAATTTCGTAAAAAATTGCCATCACGGAGTTAGTAAAAGTTAATTTGTATAAATGATTATCTATATAATTATCATTGTAATTTCTTTTTAAAAAGTAAAAAATGAAAAGCTAAATAGCGCGCGCGACTGGGATCTAGTAAAAATTAATTTAGAATCAAGCAACGATAATAATTTCCTTGTAACGCAAAATAAAATATTTTTTGTGCAAAAATTTATAGTAAAATTTAAATTAAGAAGAAAAAGAATTGAACGTTTGATTAATAAAAACAATTTCTAATTTTAATAAAATACATATTTTTATACCATCATTTATACGTACACTGATCTCATTTAAGTATAACAGTAAAATGCAAATATTTTGAATAATAAAATATATATTAACCAGCACAATAAATTATATTAAGGATTAAATACATTTGCCGTTTAATATTTATGTTGTTTATATATTTGTATTGGACACACATTTTTACGCAAATTTTGTTGTGTTTAATGTTTAGCTCCAATATTGTAACGATAAAATTGCCATAATAGTATAATAATTAAATTTTCTAAATTTAAAATCGAAGCTACTAAACTTTTGTGTCCTTTATTCTTTTTAGAATTAAAAAAAATAAATATTTAGATTAAATTTTTAAATTAAAATGGAGCAAGAATAACATATATTACTTAAAAATAATCATTACTAATATATAAAGCATATTAAAAATGAAAACTTTTAGGAAAGAGAAGGCAGTTGTCAATTATAATCAAGCACATTCCTCATACAGCTAATGGTGCGGGTGCGTTCGCAAATTAGTTAATCACAAACACCAAACCATTCTACCAGACTACAAAGACTCGTTTGCCGCTATCTACTTCATTACATCGTCTTTGTGCAAATAACAGTGCATTCGTCTATCGTTGTACTATTAGTATTCTACTTGACATTGACTACACTTCATCTCTTTTACCGCGAGCCCACGATGGACTTTGATCGCGAAACTCGCAAAACGTAACACAAAAAACAGTAATGATTAGCACAAGTGCACTATACACACTAAACACAAGAGATTGAAGGTCAATCACAAGGGTCGGATCCCACTCGATGCGAGGTGCCTGATCGTAGGTAGTATCAGAGACGAAGGAAATTATTCCAGGAGCAAAAAGAAATTTCAGCAAATTAATTCGCCTTGGATCGAGGATCTTTAAAATCAAATGTTTAAGACAAATATTTGCTAAATTTGTTGTTTCATCAAGATCATGTTACATCAAGATTGACATTAAAATTTTTTATTTTCTTTTACATTCCGTATATTATAATTTAAAATAAATTTTGATAAAATTTTGTTCTTCGTACATGTAAAAATTCATACTTTCTTGAACAAAATTCTTAAATCGTGAACTAGTAAGTTTTTTTTAATATTTTTAACATCTATTCTCTAGGCAAGCGGGTTTCAATTGAAACGTATCCAAGTGAAAATGTTCACTTTGAGGATCACAATAGATATAGAGAGGTCTAAATTCTACGCGAAAAGCGCGCGGCATGGAAAGGAGAAAATAACAATGCGAGAAAAGAATGTCACTCCGCGATAATGTTTTGAAGTCCGCTGTCGCACTTGATAAAACTTGAAATGAATCTCGAATCCCCATTGAATAAGCACTTATTTTCTTTTTGCTCCTTTTTGTCGGGCTTCATTCGCGATGTCGTCTTTTGATGAACGTCGCCAAGTGAAACGATTTCTTATCGCAAGAACCGTACTTTAGAGGCGTTCAGTAAATCCTCTGAGTCAACTCGTGGGAAAAGACCACACTTCAATGGAGTCTAAAGAAATTATTATCTTACGACTCAAAATTTACGATGCCGGCGAACAAGAGAAAGGGTGAAAAGAAAACGCATTTCTTCAATGACGGTATTTTCAAATGAAGAATCAATAAACTTCTCTCTAAATTTAATCACGAATTAGCAACGTTCATGTCAGCCGAGCTGATCCGAAACTCGTAGAATCTGTTTCTTGTCTTGGAAAAACCTTTCGTTTCTCCATATTATGCGAGAAACAGATTTGCCCAGTTTCGGCCCGAGTCCTGCCCGTGTGCTTGTGTTTGGTGTTTGATGTTCTTTACCTTACGAGCCTTGGTTCGATACTCTTCGGCTTTGATCAGCTCGCCCCGGGCCTGGCCTACGTGGTCGCCGGTCTGATTCACGCAGTATTCAATGCTGTCCATCATCTCACCCTGCCGTATCGCATGTGGAACGAAGGACAGGATTCCAAGGATCGGGACGGAAGAGAAAGGAGGATTTCGAGGTGGAACCAGGTTCGCTTGTCGAGGGGAACAACCTCGGGTGCACCCAGGGTTACATTTATGTACACATAAACGGCGAGTATGGAGAGAGAGAGAGAGAGAAGCAGCATCCCCATGGCAAGAGAATGCCAGAACCCCAGCGTCGTACGTGCGTGTTGTATGCGCAGGCACGTACACGTCGTGTTTTCACATCGACACACAGTAATACACGCATCCGTATAGTATCGACAGCATAGAGATTAATACGCAGGGTTAGTAGTATGAGTAATAATAGTAAACAGAGCAGTTGATGGGCAGAGGCACACAATTAGCACACCCATGTTTCGACAAAGTACAGAGAGCGATACACAAGTATATGTATTGGGGGAGAAAAAGAGAAAAAAAGAGAGATTATAACACGCACACATATAATGGTATATATGTATATAATATAATATAGATATATACAGTTACGCATAATTTATGATCGAGCGCGAATTGACACGAATATGAACGATCGACAAAAGTAAAATGTAAAAAAATATACAAGAGACCCACAAAGCACCGTCGTCAGTTGCTCACGCGTCATAGAAGGACGGGTAATAATGTAGAGCAGATGTACACCGAGTAATATAGATTAATACAGAATTACAGCGAGATACGTATTAAAATAGAAGCGTAATAATTAAACAGCGGATAACATAAATGGAGTAGGTAGAGAGGGTTCGAGAGGAACGAAATTAAAAATGGGAAACATTGATGACAATAGGTTGAGGATAGGGGATGCGGGAACGATAGGGAAAAAAACAAGAGTGACCAATTAGACGCGAACGAAATGGTTTCGGCGGATGATATCTGGGGAGGACTCACCCGTCGGGCTTTGCTTTGATACTTGAGTGCTTTTTTGGTGTCCTGCGTGGCTGTCTGCACGTAGTCCACCGCGTGTTCCACATGGTACTCTATGCGATCTATCATCTCGCCCTAATGTAGGTAGAAGGCGCGGCGCGAATCCACACAGCGTAACACAGGGGAAGAGAGAGTGTTAGTCCTCAAGAGTAAGGCAAGGCCAGTAATTAAACTGTTCGCCAATTTTTCTTTTCTTATTTTCATGCATCAGCTCATACACCGACATCTAACGAGAAAAGTAATTCGCCAAAAATCGACGGCGTTTAAAGTTACGCCCGATTTATAAAAGAAACAAATAATAATTACGAAAAAAATGCAATAATGATCATAAATTTTTTTGAAATAATTTTATTTAAAATAATAATAATTTTTTTCCCGTTATTGATTATTAATAATCCAATAATAGAATTGTCTCGAGGCATTTGTGATTCTCAATTGAACAGTATAAAATATTTTTCTATATAGAAGTAAATTATAAATTATCGGGAGTTATTATAAGGAAGAAAGGTAATTACTTTGTCTCGTACGAAAAAAAGATATCGAATTTGGACAAACTTGTACCATGATGAATTATAATTATTTTTGTTATTAATTATTATTAATTAATTATTATCATGCAGAGAAAGAAAGCAATGAACCAAAATCTCAAGTTTTTCGCGGAAAATAAAAAGTTTTAAGCAAACAATGAAGAGAAAAACAAATAATAGTTATAATAATAAAATAGATAAATCAAATAAATAATTAAATTTCCACGAGAAAACTTGAAACATTAGTATATTTCCCTTTAATTAGCAGATAGTACACGTGTCGCATAATGCGACTTGCTAAGAAACATTGCTGAAGAGAAAAGGATTGTTACACTGCGTCGCGCTACGCTCCTAATTTCTTATGGATCATCGTTGTAAACTAAAGCAATCGCGGGCAACCAATACAAAAATAATAATTGAGACGAGAGTACTCTTCAAATTATAATATCAATTAAAATCAGCAAAACGAATTACTTAAATGTAACCTCTTATACAACCTATTACAAGGAACGATGCTGCTCAAGCATTTCGATATAAAGCATCTCATTCGTTTGTCAAATCGATAGTTGTGAGTCGAAAAATAAATTGAAACGTGCATTTGACAAAGCAATCAAAATAATTTTTCTAAATAAATAATTAAACACATTTATTTGCTTAGAATATTTTAAAAAACTAAAATTATATAAAAGTATTGTTATTGAAAATATTGTCAGCATTTTAATTTTTATTTTACCATAAAAATTAAAATTAAGTTGTTCAATGCGGGTCTTTCTTTCTAATGTTCTAAAGTTTTTAACATTTAAATTAAATTTCTTCTCTTTATTAATTATCTCTTCAAATGCATGTATCAATAAACTTATATTACTATTAGATACTACTATTTAAAAATGTCGTGTTTTTATTAATTTTTTAATTGTTTAAAAATTCATAATAAATTCATAGTAAAATTCATAAATTTTTTATGTAAACGATTGTAACCTTACACAAATTAATCCAGCTCTACCAGCAATGTATGTTTAATTACTGTTACAATTAGGTTTTTATCTGTATATGCCATGTAACAGCACATTAATATTCATAATAAGTATCTTTAAGATATTTACGATATTTTCACAATATATAAAATATACAATTTACATGTAAGTATCTCGCGACAGAGTATCCGTTCTGTCGTACATATCACAAATAAAGATAGAAAGCTTTTATGTCAAAATAATAATAAAAAAGCAGAAAATCATTTACATACAATATCGATCTTGTTACATTTCGTAGAAAAAACCTTTTACGCAAAAAAAAGAGAACTGATTTAATTATCCTTTGCTGTTTAGATAAAGTGTTTCGGTGGTAAATTTGCATGAAGCTACTCAACCTTACCTGACTCTCCACCAACATGGCCATGTCCATGAACATGTCGTGCAACTCTCTGATGGAGTTTTCGAGTTTAATGATGTCAGCGTGACGCGCCTCGATGTCCGCAAGGGTTTGTTTTGCTTGTTGCGTTTCCATGATGATCTGTGATAAGATTAATCATGTAGGAAAGGCGATTATTAACACTTCTCACTTAGTTAGTATACGCGAGAGTAGAATCATGAAAGATGTACCCCTTGCGTAAAGACGGCTGGATTTCCTTGTTCCAGCATCTCCTCGAGTTCCTCATTGGTGGTCGTTCTCCCCGCTGTAAAAGAAACAAATTTCATTTTGCAAACAGATGCGATTCAAATGCGGATGAAAGCAATTGCTTGAGTTGTAAATATCGATAGCGATCACAAACACTAATTTCATTATTAGTCATAATTATTATGTTTACAAGCTTATTTCACGCGTTTGTATTACAGCATGTAAAAAATTTAAGAAAATTATAAATATAATAAATATAAGCTTTTGTGTGTGTGTGTGTGTGTGTGTGTGTGTGTGTGTGTGTGTGTGTGTGTGTGTGTGTGTAAATCGAAAATTCGCAATAATAATAAGAAAATTAAGTTTAAAATAAAATATTAATAACAACTGCACTTAGCGCTCTTCCAATTTTTCTTCAAATAGAAACAAATACAAGCATTAAATTGATGAACGCGTACTTCGAGGTGGACTCGACGTAACAACAGATTGGAAATGGTTCTTTTGCTCGAATAGACATTCAGATTGCAATGCGGCTATTCACGGCACATATAACTTTACTCACTGATCTCGAGCTGTCGTTGTATTCTCCCCTTACACCGCTCCCTGTAATCGGTCTGTGTCCGATTATACTCCGTCATTACCTCGACAAACTTCCTGGACAACGTCGAGTGTTGAGTTTTGCGTATCCTCAGATCCGCCGATGATTTGTTCGTGTGCTCCTCTTGCTCGATATTCTGCTCTATTACTAAACACACAGGAAACAAGACTCGGGTGTCGTAAATGTGAAACTCTCGACAATTTTATTAATTGCGGATTGATCAATAAAAGTCGTTCAAAAGTATTTGCCCACTCTGAGTTTTATGTGTATATTTCTTTTATGCGTAATTTTGTTCAAATTCTATTATATTTTCATTAAATATGTAGAATGTAATATTTTTAATCACCAAGATAATTAAATTCAATAGATAAGATTCTAAAAAGAGAATTTAAATTAACTCTTCTTAAAAATTTCATCATTTAATTAAGAAAAACAAATACTTTTAAGCGATAGTGTACACCGCGTCACGTGGATAAACATCTCTGCGAGTACTTACCCTTTAATTTGGCTCTCACTTTGTTAGCGGTTTTCTTAATGTCAGACATCAGGTCTTCGAGTTCTAGTTTCACCTCTGAAATTGAGAAATCGAAAAGTTATTTATATGTAATGTGTCTCGGGTTCAAAGATCCATTATTTTCTAATACGTTAAAGCAGGTTAGAGGCTTTATTTAAAATCTAGAACAAGTCATAAATGTTATTTTGAAGTTTTGGAGATAGTGATACAAAAGTGAGTGATGCAACGCATTTTTCATCAAACATATAACTTTCAATAGTACTATATAATATTTATACGTAAATACGTATAACTCTCAAGATAAAATAAATAGAAATATATTAGTTTGCTTTTATCGATCGCGTAAGCTCATCAATAAATTTATGCATCTTTTATAAAATTCATTAATTCGTCAAATTGAACATTAGCCTTCCATTTCTTCAAATACGGTTAGAGCAAGAAGTACGCACATTCGAAAAGCACATTCTACGGTACAGACTTATATTGATCGACGAATAGTCCGTGCACTCTGGTCGAAGCCACCGCTACATGTGCAAACTTCCAAATTCCCATAAGACAGTACTGGTTGCCACTATCTGTTGTTTTTTGCAATAATTTACAACTCGCTTTGTTTCTCCGTTTCAATAATTCTTATTTCGTTTATATATGTATTTATTATCTTGTAACTTTTTCCTGCTTTCGATACTTGCTTTAAATTACTTTAATCGCCAAATTTGCGATTTATTGTGGCTATATTTTGTATCCAAGATCATCACAAGAATACTCTCTGACCGGAATAATTGTGAGACATCTGTTATGATCCATACAAATTCTATAATGCTGTCAATTCTCAGTTATGCTGCCAATTTGTAATTTTTAATCCTACATTGCTCTCGTTTGACATGTAAGAGCTCTCATATGAGCGCATTGCGCTTATATATGTATATAGATGTATCATATGTTGTTTAGAGAGAGAGTGCGACGTTGCTAAATAGTTTTTTGTGATCACATGGGGATAATCATCGAGAGAAAAAAAGAAGTTAATAAAAGAAAAAAGTAAAACACAGTCACGCGCGTGCGTCGTACCCTTTACAAGGCAAAATATTATAAGGTTTATATTGTAATTGTACTGTTCTACATGGATTTCAACTTTCCACGCGAAGTGAGACTCATCTGATACCCTTCTGCTTATAAGATGAAACAAGAATTAGTTTTGAAGTAGCATACCGTCATAATTTCGTATATATATACTGTTTCACATCGTACACTTTTTAAATTCCTTTTTTTAAAACAATTTTTGATTTATAATTAAAAGAGAATGTTAAAAATGGTATGATTTTTGCACCGAAAGGTGTAGGTAAAAGGTATAGTATTTTTTATAGATTTTGACCTCCTAAATACATTAATATAAAGTTAATATCGTCAACTTTCTTGTTGATAACTTTTTAACGAATAATGGGCGATAATTGAAATCTAAAGATTTTATTACATTATATGTTAAGCTCATTGAAAGTGGGTGTTTTTTTATACTAAATAATTATTAAAAAAATAAAAGTCTTTTTTTTAATGTAATAAAATATTATAGAATACCTCCTTAATATACCTATTACACATTAATAAAAATTACATAAACTAAACGTTTTTCATGTTATATTTGCTCAGATCTACGTTTAAAAATAATTACAAAAGTGTCATTAAAAAAAATTTTTTTTTCCAAGATCTTTTAGTTCAGAATTTAACTATCTTTTTTTATGCAAGCTGTTTCGTAATTTTCCCGCTAGACGTAATTCTGGATTGTCGTAACCAATTAGCGTGCCCATTGATTCCGACACGGATCTCCGATATCTAATTACGGACGAGTAGAAGAGAGGTCATAATCCTCCTTGTAATATCAAGTTCCAACATTCCGTAAAGGCATCCCACGCATATACGCGTTTATTCATGTCCTACGCAACTAATGCCACGTTTCGAATCTCTCTAAACTTGTAAAAGATTCTCTCTTTCGATAGGCATTTATATGAGCCACTTTTCTATTTTTTGTGTAAAACTAGAACACAACATTGCGCGCGCTTCGCGCGCGCCACTTAGCATTTTTATATTGAACATTGCACTTTTTTTTCTTCTGTAATATTACTCTCACACACTTTATCATATTTAATGCTCTTCTCTATCTCACGCTCTTTCTCCCACTCTCTAAATTATTAATTATAATATTAATGATATTAATTATATTATTTTCATATTGTTCAATATTACTCTTACACTTTACTTTCTTATTTAATCCTCTTCTTTATCTCTCACGCTCTCCCACTCTCCCCCCTCCGCCCCTCTCTCACTCACTAAACACAAATTAGTGATTATATTATATTTTCATGTTTCTTCATATCACTCTTACATACTTTATCTCCATACTTAATCCCCTTTAAATAAATTAAAAATTATAATATATTATATGTAATGTTACCTGTTAATTTTCAATCAATTTTCAAAACTTTCACTTTCTGGCGAACTCTTTAGAAAATTATTCTACGCGTCCGGAACGATAAGAAAACTGTGTTAAAATAAATAGAATTCTCGATATTCGATTAGCATTTCCCGTCAACCCTCAAAATTCAAGTTTTCCGGAAAATATAATTGTTTAAAAAATGTTTTAATTAATTATATCACCTGAATTCTATAGCAAATTATTGTACGCGTCCGGAACTATATGAGAATTACGTTAAAATAAATAGATCAGTCGATATTTGATTAGCATTTCAGGTCTAGCTTTAAAAATTCAAGTTTTCCGGGCAAAATAATTGTTTAAAAAATGTTTTAATTAATTATAACACCGTAACTTTCCAAAAACTATTGTACGCGTCCAGAACTATATGAAAACTGCGTTAAAATAAATAGAACTGTTGATATTCGATTTGCATTTCACGTCTAGCCCTCAAAATTCAAGTTTTTCGGGCAAAATAATTGTTTAAAAGATGTTTTAATTAATTATATTACCAAAACTCTTTAGAAAATTATTGTACGCGTCTGAAACTATATGAGAACTGCGTTAAAATAAATAAAACTGTCGATATTCGATTAGCATTTCACGTCTAGTCCTCAAAAATCAAGTTTTCCGGGAAAAATAACTGTTTAAACAATGTTTTAATTAATTATAACACCGTATCTTTTTAAAAAACTATTGTACGCGTCCAAAACTATATGAAAAATGCGTTTAAATAAATAGAACTGTTGATATTCGATTAGCATTTCACGTCTAGCTCTCAAAATTCAAGTTTTTCGGGTGAAATAATTGTTTAAAAAATGTTTTAATTAATTATATTACCGGAACTCTTTAGAAACTTATTGTACGCGTCCGGAACTATATGAGAATTACGTTAAAATAATTAGATCTGTCGATATTCAATTAGCACTTGTCGTGTAGCCTTAGAAATTCAATTTTTTCAAGCAAAATAATTGTTTAAAAAATGTTTTAATTAATTATAACACCGTAACTTTTTAAAAAACTCTTGTAGGCGTCCAGAACTATATGAGCATTACGTTAAAATACATAGATCTGTTGATATTCGATTAGAATTTCAGGCCTAGCCCTAAAATACAAGTTTTTCGGGCAAAATAATTGTTTAAAAAATGTTCTAATTAATTATTTCACCTGAACTTTATAAAAACATATTGTACGCGTCCCGAACTATATGAGAATTACGTTCAAATAAATAGATCTGTCGATATTCGATTAGCACTTGCCGTGCAGCCTTAGAAATTCAAGTTTTTCAGGCAAAATAATTGTTTAAAAAATGTTTTAATTAATTATATCACCTGAACTTTATAGAAACATATTGTAAGCGTCCCGAACTATATGAGAATTACGTTCAAATAAATAGATCTGTCGATATTCGATTAGCACTTGTCGTGTAGCCTTAGAAATTCAAGTTTTTCGGTCAAAATAATTGTTTAAAAAATGTTTTAATTAATTATATTATCTGAACTTTATAGAAACATATTGTAAGCGTCCCGAACTATATGAAAATTACGTTAAAATAATTAGATCTGTCGATATTCGATTAGCACTTGTCGTGTAGCCTTAGAAATTCAAGTTTTTCAAGCATAATAATTGTTTAAAAAATGTTCTAATTAATTATATCACCGGAACTTTACAGAAACATATTGTACGCGTCCCGAACTATATGAGAATTACGTTAAAATAATTAGATCTGTCGATATTCGATTAGCACTTGTCGTGTAGCCTTAGAAATTCAAGATTTTCGGGCAAAATAATTGTTTAAAAAATGTTCTAATTAATTATATCACCTGAACTTTATAGAAACATATTGTACGCGTCCCGAACTATATGAGAATTACGTTAAAATAATTAGATCTGTCGATATTCGATTAGCACTTGTCGTGTAGCCTTAGAAATTCAAGTTTTTCAAGCAAAATAATTGTTTAAAAAATGTTCTAATTAATTATATCACCGGAACTTTATAAAAACATATTGTAAGCGTCCCGAACTATATGAGAATTACGTTAAAATAATTAGATCTGTCGATATTCGATTAGCACTTGTCGTGTAGCCTTAGAAATTCAAGTTTTTCAAGCATAATAATTGTTTAAAAAATGTTCTAATTAATTATATCACCAGAACTTTATAGAAACATATTGTGCGCGTCCCGAACTATATAAGAATTACGTTAAAATAAATAGATCTGTCGATATTCAAATAGCACTTGACGTGTAGCCTTAGAAATTCAAGATTTTCGGGCAAAATAATTGTTTAAAAAATGTTCTAATTAATTATATCACCTGAACTTTATAGAAACATATTGTACGCGTCCCGAACTATATGAGAATTACGTTAAAATAATTAGATCTGTCGATATTCGATTAGCACTTGTCGTGTAGCCTTAGAAATTCAAGTTTTTCAAGCAAACTAATTGTTTAAAAAATGTTCTAATTAATTATATCACCGGAACTTTACAGAAACATATTGTACGCGTCCCGAACTATATGAGAATTACGTTAAAATAATTAGATCTGTCGATATTCGATTAGCACTTGTCGTGTAGCCTTAGAAATTCAAGTTTTTCGGGCAAAATAATTGTTTAAAAAATGTTTTAATTAATTATATCACCTGAACTTTATAGAAACATATTGTACGCGTCCCGAACTATATGAAAATTACGTTAAAATAAATAGATCTGTCGATATTCAAATAGCACTTGACGTGTAGCCTTAGAAATTCAAGTTTTTCGGGCAAAATAATTGTTTAAAAAATGTTCTAATTAATTATATCATCTGAACTTTATAGAAACATATTGTACGCGTCCCGATCTATATGAGAATTACGTTAAAATAATTAGATCTGTCGATATTCGATTAGCACTTGTCGTGTAGCCTTAGAAATTCAAGTTTTTCAAGCAAAATAATTGTTTAAAAAATGTTTTAATTAATTATATCACCTGAACTTTATAGAAACATAATGTACGCGTCCCGAACTATATGAGAATTACGTTAAAATACATAGATCTGTCGATATTCGATTAGCACTTGTCGTGTAGCCTTAGAAATTCAAGTTTTTTGGGCAAAATAATTGTTTAAAAAATGTTTTAATTAATTATATCACCTGAACTTTATAGAAACATATTGTAAGCGTCCCGAACTATATGAGAATTACGTTAAAATAATTAGATCTGTCGATATTCGATTAGCACTTGTCGTGTAGCCTTAGAAATTCAAGTTTTTCAAGCATAATAATTGTTTAAAAAATGTTTTAATTAATTATATCACCTGAACTTTATAGAAACATAATGTACGCGTCCCGAACTATATGAGAATTACGTTAAAATACATAGATCTGTCGATATTCGATTAGCACTTGTCGTGTAGCCTCAAAAATTCAAGTTTTTTGGGCAAAATAATTGTTTAAAAAATGTTCTAATTAATTATATCACCTGAACTTTATAGAAACATATTGTAAGCGTCCCGAACTATATGAGAATTACGTTAAAATGAATAGATCTGTCGATATTCGATTAGCACTTGTCGTGTAGCCTCAAAAATTCAAGTTTTTCGGGCAAAATAATTGTTTAAAAAATGTTCTAATTAATTATATCACCGGAACTTTACAGAAACATATTGTACGCGTCCCGAACTATATAAGAATTACGTTAAAATAATTAGATCTGTCGATATTCGATTAGCACTTGTCGTGTAGCCTTAAAAATTCAAGTTTTTCAAGCATAATAATTGTTTAAAAAATGTTCTAATTAATTATATCACCAGAACTTTATAGAAACATATTGTGCGCGTCCCGAACTATATGAGAATTACGTTAAAATAAATAGATCTGTCGATATTCAAATAGCACTTGACGTGTAGCCTTAGAAATTCAAGATTTTCGGGCAAAATAATTGTTTAAAAAATGTTCTAATTAATTATATCACCTGAACTTTATAGAAACATATTGTACGCGTCCCGAACTATATGAGAATTACGTTAAAATAATTAGATCTGTCGATATTCGATTAGCACTTGTCGTGTAGCCTTAGAAATTCAAGTTTTTCAAGCAAAATAATTGTTTAAAAAATGTTCTAATTAATTATATCACCGGAACTTTATAAAAACATATTGTAAGCGTCCCGAACTATATGAGAATTACGTTAAAATAATTAGATCTGTCGATATTCGATTAGCACTTGTCGTGTAGCCTTAGAAATTCAAGTTTTTCAAGCATAATAATTGTTTAAAAAATGTTCTAATTAATTATATCACCAGAACTTTATAGAAACATATTGTGCGCGTCCCGAACTATATGAGAATTACGTTAAAATAAATAGATCTGTCGATATTCAAATAGCACTTGACGTGTAGCCTTAGAAATTCAAGATTTTCGGGCAAAATAATTGTTTAAAAAATGTTCTAATTAATTATATCACCTGAACTTTATAGAAACATATTGTACGCGTCCCGAACTATATGAGAATTACGTTAAAATAATTAGATCTGTCGATATTCGATTAGCACTTGTCGTGTAGCCTTAGAAATTCAAGTTTTTCAAGCAAAATAATTGTTTAAAAAATGTTCTAATTAATTATATCACCGGAACTTTACAGAAACATATTGTACGCGTCCCGAACTATATGAGAATTACGTTAAAATAATTAGATCTGTCGATATTCGATTAGCACTTGTCGTGTAGCCTTAGAAATTCAAGTTTTTCGGGCAAAATAATTGTTTAAAAAATGTTTTAATTAATTATATCACCTGAACTTTATAGAAACATATTGTACGCGTCCCGAACTATATGAAAATTACGTTAAAATAAATAGATCTGTCGATATTCAAATAGCACTTGACGTGTAGCCTTAGAAATTCAAGTTTTTCGGGCAAAATAATTGTTTAAAAAATGTTCTAATTAATTATATCATCTGAACTTTATAGAAACATATTGTACGCGTCCCGATCTATATGAGAATTACGTTAAAATAATTAGATCTGTCGATATTCGATTAGCACTTGTCGTGTAGCCTTAGAAATTCAAGTTTTTCAAGCAAAATAATTGTTTAAAAAATGTTCTAATTAATTATATCACCGGAACTTTACAGAAACATATTGTACGCGTCCCGAACTATATGAGAATTACGTTCAAATACATAGATCTGTCGATATTCGATTAGCACTTGTCGTGTAGCCTTAGAAATTCAAGTTTTTCAAGCAAAATAATTGTTTAAAAAATGTTTTAATTAATTATATCACCTGAACTTTATAGAAACATAAAGTACGCGTCCCGAACTATATGAGAATTACGTTAAAATACATAGATCTGTCGATATTCGATTAGCACTTGTCGTGTAGCCTCAAAAATTCAAGTTTTTTGGGCAAAATAATTGTTTAAAAAATGTTTTAATTAATTATATCACATGAACTTTATAGAAACATATTGTAAGCGTCCCGAACTATATGAGAATTACGTTAAAATAATTAGATCTGTCGATATTCGATTAGCACTTGTCGTGTAGCCTTAGAAATTCAAGTTTTTCAAGCATAATAATTGTTTAAAAAATGTTTTAATTAATTATATCACCTGAACTTTATAGAAACATAATGTACGCGTCCCAAACTATATGAGAATTACGTTAAAATACATAGATCTGTCGATATTCGATTAGCACTTGTCGTGTAGCCTCAAAAATTCAAGTTTTTTGGGCAAAATAATTGTTTAAAAAATGTTTTAATTAATTATATCACCTGAACTTTATAGAAACATATTGTAAGCGTCCCGAATTATATGAGAATTACGTTAAAATAAATAGATCTGTCGATATTCGATTAGCACTTGTCGTGTAGCCTCAAAAATTCAAGTTTTTCGAGCAAAATAATTGTTTAAAAAATGTTTTAATTAATTATAACACCGTAACTTTTTAAAAAACTCTTGTAGGCGTCCAGAACTATATGAGCATTACGTTAAAATACATAGATCTGTCGATATTCGATTAGAATTTCAGGCCTAGCCCTAAAATACAAGTTTTTCGGGCAAAATAATTGTTTAAAAAATGTTCTAATTAATTATTTCACCTGAACTTTATAAAAACATATTGTACGCGTCCCGAACTATATGAGAATTACGTTCAAATAAATAGATCTGTCGATATTCGATTAGCACTTGCCGTGCAGCCTTAGAAATTCAAGTTTTTCAGGCAAAATAATTGTTTAAAAAATGTTTTAATTAATTATATCACCTGAACTTTATAGAAACATATTGTAAGCGTCCCGAACTATATGAGAATTACGTTCAAATAAATAGATCTGTCGATATTCGATTAGCACTTGTCGTGTAGCCTTAGAAATTCAAGTTTTTCGGTCAAAATAATTGTTTAAAAAATGTTTTAATTAATTATATTATCTGAACTTTATAGAAACATATTGTAAGCGTCCCGAACTATATGAAAATTACGTTAAAATAATTAGATCTGTCGATATTCGATTAGCACTTGTCGTGTAGCCTTAGAAATTCAAGTTTTTCAAGCATAATAATTGTTTAAAAAATGTTTTAATTAATTATAACACCGTAACTTTTTAAAAAACTCTTGTAGGCGTCCAGAACTATATGAGCATTACGTTAAAATACATAGATCTGTCGATATTCGATTAGAATTTCAGGCCTAGCCCTAAAATACAAGTTTTTCGGGCAAAATAATTGTTTAAAAAATGTTCTAATTAATTATTTCACCTGAACTTTATAAAAACATATTGTACGCGTCCCGAACTATATGAGAATTACGTTCAAATAAATAGATCTGTCGATATTCGATTAGCACTTGCCGTGCAGCCTTAGAAATTCAAGTTTTTCAGGCAAAATAATTGTTTAAAAAATGTTTTAATTAATTATATCACCTGAACTTTATAGAAACATATTGTAAGCGTCCCGAACTATATGAGAATTACGTTCAAATAAATAGATCTGTCGATATTCGATTAGCACTTGTCGTGTAGCCTTAGAAATTCAAGTTTTTCGGTCAAAATAATTGTTTAAAAAATGTTTTAATTAATTATATTATCTGAACTTTATAGAAACATATTGTAAGCGTCCCGAACTATATGAAAATTACGTTAAAATAATTAGATCTGTCGATATTCGATTAGCACTTGTCGTGTAGCCTTAGAAATTCAAGTTTTTCAAGCATAATAATTGTTTAAAAAATGTTCTAATTAATTATATCACCGGAACTTTACAGAAACATATTGTACGCGTCCCGAACTATATGAGAATTACGTTAAAATAATTAGATCTGTCGATATTCGATTAGCACTTGTCGTGTAGCCTTAGAAATTCAAGATTTTCGGGCAAAATAATTGTTTAAAAAATGTTCTAATTAATTATATCACCTGAACTTTATAGAAACATATTGTACGCGTCCCGAACTATATGAGAATTACGTTAAAATAATTAGATCTGTCGATATTCGATTAGCACTTGTCGTGTAGCCTTAGAAATTCAAGTTTTTCAAGCATAATAATTGTTTAAAAAATGTTCTAATGAATTATATCACCGGAACTTTATAGAAACATATTGTACGCGTCCCGAACTATATGAGAATTACGTTCAAATAAATAGATCTGTCGATATTCGATTAGCATTTGTCGTGTAGCCTTAGAAATTCAAGTTTTTCAAACAAAATAATTGTTTAAAAAATGTTTTAATTAATTATATCACCGGAACTTTACAGAAACATATTGTACGCGTCCCGAACTATATGAGAATTTCGTTAAAATAAATAGATCTGTCAATATTCGAATAGCACTTGACGTGTAGCCTTAGAAATTCAAGTTTTTCGGGCAAAAGAATTGTTTAAAAAATGTTTTAATTAATTATAACGCCGTAACTCTTTAAAAAACCATTATACGCGTACAGAACTATATGAAAACTGCGTTGAAATAGACAGAATTGTCAATATTCGATTTGCATTTCACGTCTAGCCCAAAAATTCAAGTTTTTCGGGCAAAATAATTGTTAAAAAAATGTTTTAATTAATTATATTACCGGAACTCTTTAGAAATTTATTGTACGCGTCCGGAACTATATAAGAATTCCGTTAAAATAAATAGAACTGTCGATATTTGAACAGCATCTCACCTTTAGCCCTCAAAAGTCAAGTTTTTCGGACAAAATAATTGTTTAAAAAATGTTTTAATTAATTATATCACTGGAACTCTTTAGAAAATTATTGGACGCGTCCGGAACTATATGAAAACTGCGTTAAAATAAATAAATCTGTCGATATTCAATTAGCACTTCACGTCCAGCTTTCAAAATTCAAGTTTTCCGGGCAAAATAATTTAAAAAAAAATGTTTTTATTAATTACAACACCATAACTTTTTTAAAAACTATTGACACACGTTTAATCGGCATCGCGGAAAAGCGACAACAATACTTCGAGAGATGCGAGTATCGATGCCATGCCCTTTTTTAGAAAGGATTCTTACTTCTCCCCCCCCCCTTTCTCTCTTTCTCTCTCTCTCTCTTTCTCTTCCTCTCGTATATTTTTTATTTGGCTCTTTTTTCTTTTTCCCTGATTTCTTGTAATTATTTCAATCAGCTATCAAAAGTGACAGTTTGACAGCTGAAAATGACACGAAGTAGTTTGACAGCTGGAAATGACACGAAGTGAAGACAGTCACAACGCACTTAACAACTTTATAGCGAGACAGCCAATCAGCATCTCGGAAAAGCAGCAACAATAAATTCGATTCGATTTAACATCTCCTTTTTTAGATAGGATAAGATGTATCACGCTTCATGAAGAAGATAACGAGCAAGAAAGAAAAGGTCAGAGGATTCCCTCTTTCGATCGATTATTTCTTAACCTTTTATTATATAGTGTCACATACATATACATATGTGATACCTAGAGCTTCATAATTTTTTTTATATTTTTAAGTATTTTATCATTGATTTATGTAATATATTTTGTTATGTTCCTAAAACTTGTACAAGAAACATAAACATATAATTATTTTATACTAACAATAAATTATAAGCAAAAGATTAATTAAAATTGGTGTTCTTTTACCATAAATTTATGCTGAAATTAAAATAATAATATACATGTTTTGAAAATTTCTACGTTAATATTTTTGGGGTCGCTGATTTCATATCTGCACTTATAATAAGAAAACTTTTTAATGTAAATCCAATATTTAATCAAAGTAATTATCAAAAAAAATATTAAAATTTGATTTTAATAAAACTTCATATACTTTTAAAATTATTATTTTTAAGATTTACAATCAACGATCACGGAAACTTCCATATACTAAAATTCGGCAAAATATGTTTAACATAAAAATTTGCGCAACAAAGGATTAATATCAAACTATTCAAGATAAGTAGGATTGCACAATAAAAAAAATTAGGAAAAATAAAAATCTCTTTCAGTGAAAGAAATATTGTAATGTTTGAATATGTAGCATGCTCATGATGTACGCTATTATTGCAAATATTATTAATATGTTTTGAATGTAAATCTCATATATGTACCAAGCAGGTTTGTATTATCCATCTATGCCACATATTTCCTGTGTGTGTTGGAATCACTGACTGTGCCAAAGCACCCTCAAGTGCTTCAAATCTAGTTGCTGTGAGATTTAGTGTTCACCATCGGAACGATGTCGCGTTTCCCTTGGGAGCTCTCGAAAACGTGAGTAATAAGACGTTTCTTCGAAATATACGTTCATCTTTATTTTTTGCGTAAATGATTTAAGTAACGTAATCAAAGCTTAGCTTTTACCAAATACAAAATATTAGTTTTGTTAGTTTTAAAAGTTAATTCTGGTTTTTGTATTAACTTTTAATCTGGCATAACTTGATTTTGTAAAATATAGCATTTCTTAAAAATCTAATTATCATATTATACTTTTATTCACATTTCTTTATATTAAAAGTATATATTACATTACGTATGTTAAAAATTTCTCCTTTGTTACGTAAGCTAGTATTTGCTTATGCTAAGTTTTTATTTTTTATTTTTTGCTTAATTCTGTTCAAATTTTACTATAACTATCCTTCCTTACGTATATAGAATTTTTGCCATTAAAATTATTATAAAGTCAATATCTAAGAGATTATAAAAAAAGATTGGAATTCACTCTTCCTTAAAATTTCCAAAATTTAATTTTAAAAAATTGAGTATATATTTTTGAATAATTTGTAGATAATATTAGAAAAAAATTAACGCTTCGGGATTTAACTAAAAATATTACTTATTATTAGGTTGCATAATGCTACATGTTATAATTCATATTTAAGAAGTTAACAATTTTTATCAAAATCTGTTATGGCAGAAAGGCTCTTGGGATAAAATTTAACTATGTAGTTAATTTATGTACAACTAACCCTGTAATTTACTATTACCTCACGTGCAACGTTCTGAATATTCGCTTTTCGACGAAATTTCTTGACTCTGCTTAAAATGCAAATTTGTCTTAGGTGTATTCTTCGCGCTTTTATCACACCTATCGCATCTAGATTTACTAACATCACGCCGTAAGCGCTGTAAAAGTCAAATAAGACCGAATAAGAACGAAAGTGTTTGAAAAATCTGCCCTCACGCGTGTCTTTCCAGTCACAATCGGACATTTAGTCGCAACGTGATTTAATGGTCGTTATCAAACGCGTGTAAAGGGCATCTTTATTGCATCAGATAAAAAGAAACGAAGAAACAGGAGCCTGTTTAGTTTGATCGATGTTGTATGAAGAACATAAGGGAACAGTTCCGCTTGCTAGTTTCGCTTTATAGCTATTTTATCTGCACATTTTATATATTTCTTTTTAAAAAATACGTTTGTTTTATCTAATTCGTCACTTCCAATCAAAGTTTAATACTAAAAAGAGAAGTTACATCCATTACATATTGATGGATAAATTTGCGGATAAAGAAATGCACGTATCTAAACACACCAAAGACAACTGTATTGAATCGAGATAAACGCAATAAATCGATTCGCCATAAATCACAAAATCACTAGATAAGTAAACATATAGTAATAATAAATTAATTATTTAATCAATAAATGTTTTAAGCATAAAGATAAAGTTAAGATTGTCTGTTTCGGTTTGCAGCAAATCTTGGTGCTAAATATAATTTTTCTATTATTTTAATATTCTTAACTTATGTAATATAATTGTAGTAAACATACAATTTGATTCTTCGTAGATCACAAAATAAGCAATCAGAAAAATAAGCATAGAGAGAGAGATTTCACACACGCCAACACGCCTCTTTAAAACGCGACTCGAGAAGCATAATATTTTACAATGGAATCGTTCGTGTTTATCGCTTTAACATTACATGCATGTTTGGTTTTGTAGGTATATAGGCTAGCATTTCATTTGAGAGAACATGTGTTATTTCGATATAATCTGTTTCGGTGTTCTCACAAATAAAATGGTATCTCACACGTCTTATACCTGCTTAGTACACTGACTAGTTATCGCGTTTTTGACAAAACACAATCCTATTATTCCAGAATAAATTTATTTACTTGCTCTTGACTCAGTCTTTAATATTTTCAATTTACGTAACCATACCGCCTCTTGACAACTACTTGATAGTACAAAATACTCTGGTTCCACAATAGATAGTACTATCGTACTGTTTTTTGCTTAACCAAGATATTGGTCCCTCGCTTCTTAAAAATATGTAATTACGGAGAGTATCTAGTTTCCGGGTCGTTAGCCCAATTGCCATCATGTAACTCTATTTTATTTCTCGAAACTTGACTTTATTTTAAGCTTTTATCTATAGTTTTTTCAAGTACCGCATTATTCTTTTCATTGCATTCCATTCAGTGGAACCGCGAGGATTCTTACAAAATCTGCTTACAACTTGTACTGCAAATGAATGCTACGAATGAATAAATTCGATCGCGTGATTTAACTTAAATATAATAAACTTCTTATCGCCTCTTTGTATAGTTATTTATTGTATTTCTTATTTTTTTAGTTAATTTAACATTGAGGTTCACAGAAGTGGCTGTGGGATTTACAATCTTTTCCATACCGAATTTCTATATAACTTCCTACATATTTTCTTTATTTTATATTTATTGAATTATTACATTTATCCCTTTCGATACATACAGACAATTTTGTACCCCACCTAAGTCTTTCATTTTAAAGTTACTTTCTAATACTTGTTTTGCTCTTTTAATTTTTATTATTTAAAAAATAAGTAAATTACTTACATAAGTAGCATTTATCAGATTCAGCTCCCTTTTGCTATAATATGTACAGGGGTCTGCTTCAGATTTAAAATTCATACCTCGTAATATAATTTTCTATTTCAGACTCTGTTTTAAATCATTCATAACCTCTTTTAGCTTCCTACACCTTTCATTCTTGTTTGGTAATTCTCTTGAGAGAAAAATGTATATGTCTCTTTGTTTAATTCACCATTTAAATGTCGTACTAACATCCACATGATGGATTTCAAGATTCTTTTCTACCGCTGCTCTTCTACTGATAAGATGTGTCTTATCAAACTGTTTTTACAACCAGCGAATAAGTTTCTTCATAATTTATACTTTTTATTTGCGCGAATCTTTTCTTTACTAACCTAGCTTTGTATAACTCTCCGTTTTCACTTTTGTTTAATTTAAAGATTCATTTAGTGTTAAGGACATCTGCTTGTTTTCGTCTACTTATGTATTTCCACGTGTAGTTCCTTTAGAACGTTTTATATTCATCTTGTACCGCTTTGAGTTAATTATCCGTATTTGTATTATTCAAAGCTTCTTTTGCGTCTTTTATGCTTATTATTTGATGATTCTGCGATACAGTAACTTACATATCATTTTCTAATTACAGGTTTTCAATGTCTAAAAATGAATTCAGCGATCCCTATTTTCCTTAAATCATATGAAATGTATATTTATCTTTCTGATTACTTGTTTTAATCAAAAGATAAGAATATAAGGAAGGGAAAAAATTATTTAAGAAAAATGGGTTAAATTCTGTGATTTCGCGCCAATTCCTTGAGATTGAAAGCTAAGGTAAAGTGAAATTTTCTTGCTGCATATATACGCAGAAGAAAGTAACAATCAAGGCTGTTTACACTGAACATCGATTATAAGAAAAAGCTAGCAAGTAGTAACCACATGCAACAACCTGGGGATATATAAATTCACCCTTGCGGTGGAAGCAATGCTCATAACGAGTTTACAACATATAAAAACTTCATGTATAATAAAAGCCACCTGAATTTCTGGTCTAGTTTTGCAACGTAATTCAATACTAAAACATATTTTTGTATGGTATCTAGGATTATCTGTAATTATATATCTATTTTTGTGAACCTCGTGTATCTCTAATATCCCAACATGTTAGGCTGGCATATTTTTAAATCCTTCATTTTTTCTATCGCCAACTTTTTGTAATTTTCTCTTCTGCCAAATAGTCACACTAAAAACTTTTCTTTCTTTAATTCGCAGAATCGAGCTCTCTTCCAGATCTTGACAACAATGTATTTGTGTAAAAGGATTTTTTTATTGAAATGTTTCCAATATGATAAAGAAGAGCGCAGTGGTAATGTCCGTGAATAGTCAATTCGAATAAATGTGATTTATGGCATCATATATACACATATACAATATTATATACAAAACTGTGACTAGTACTTGTAATCCAAGTGTGTGTGTGATTTACTTTCAGTTTTACAAATCGGAAAGCTCACAGTTTCAAATATAAAATCTTTCTGCCAATGACCTTTTCATCACAAAGTTTGGGAGATTCTTTTGGGCGCTAAACTTTTCATTTTTAGCTTAAAAATAATGAATTCATAATAATATTCATTACCGTCCGAATACTATAGGTGAAAAGAATTAAACAAAATTTCAGCTGTTACAAAAATTAAATAACGCATGTTACAAAAAAAAAATTGTAAGTTTTTCAAATAATAATTTATGAAAACACAAAACACAAATTTATGAATCTGATACAAAACACACTAAAAATTAAAAATAATATACGATTACTTTTGACCGCAAATACTATTTTTGACATATAATATCATAACTTAATTTTGTATTTATCTTAAAACTCGATCAGTGAAACCAGCCAACTGATATGCGTCGCGTGCGATTCCACCGCGTTTGATTTAACAAAGGTTTGGCTTAAGCAACTCTATATCTATATATGGAGAGGATAATCCGACCTATCTCGGCTTTTTGCCTCCTTCGTTTCAGCTCACGCCAAGATTCTATTCTCTTGCACGTGCCCCGGCACGAAACTAGTTTCTCCCGCCGACGATCGTAGCCGCGATAATTTCGACGATTCCGAAAATCATTTGCTGGAAAGCTTTTTTTGTTGTAGTCGACGGCAGATATAAAAGATTATAGAAATGAAGAAATTCTGGACGAGGAGGGTGAACGTAAGTAATAAAAAGATATATGGGAAAGTTGGCCGTCCGCCAATTGCGAGAGAAAGAAGTGTCGTTAACCCTTTATTGCGGCTATGACCATGACGATAAAGTTTTGGAGCGTAAAGTAGCGAGAAAGCACCTATTTAGAGATGTAATATATAAAGTTCTGCTTAAGTTACTGTGTCGTGATATAAGACGGTTTTAAATATGCTATTATGTTTGATACACGTGCACACTTGTACACATAGAAAAATAGTTTTAACTAGAGTAATTGTGACTAAAAGGTACACTAAAAAAAAATTGCTAGATACAAATAAATATTTTTTTGAATAGTGCTAAGAATATATTTTATAGAAAATTAATAATATTTATTTCAAACAAGTAATATTTTCTAAATTATAGAAAACTAGTACTTGTTTCAAATAAATATTATTGATTTTCTATAAAATATGTTCTTAGTACTATTCAAAGAAATATTTATTTGAATCTAGAATTTTTTTTTCAGTGTAACTTCGTATGTATGTATTATATTAAAAAAAAAAACTATATATACTTTATATTATCTACTACTATAAAAAATAGAAACGTGAAATATTTATTCTTTTATATGTAAAAAACTTTTAAAAACTTTCGCATAGATCCTGTAGAAGTAGAATATATGATCACTCATATGTGAGACATACTTATAAAGTATTTATAAAATTCATTGGGAAATAAAAACAATAAATATATGTACCAAATAATAATAAAATATTTAAAAAATTGATCCGCACAAATAACAGTACAGAGTTACAAATATGTGCCTTTTATATGCTCCGCACAAGTGTTGCTTCCCAATCACAAAACGTCTATGCTAAATAATAAAAATACATTAAAAAATTTTTTTTTAATATTAATATTTATTAATATTATAAAATAATCTTAAAATCATTCAACTTTAAAAAAAACTTTAAAAAATGTATTATTTGATTAATGATTGTTATTTTTTCACAACAAAATTATTTACAATATTTGGATGGAAAAGGTAACAGATGCTTGTTAGCATCATTATTACTAAATTAAAATTATCAATTTAATTTCGTAATATTGGTATTTTTGTTCATCTTATAACTATGTTTCTAAAGATCGAAAATTTATTTAGAGCGGAGTTCGATGAACTCGGAAAGAGGTACATATATAAAGTCACACAAGAAATATCAGCTACGAAAATCTAGCTACGACCATGTAAAGCTTTATTAGTTTTATGATATTAATTATTATATTCTGCATACTTTCTTATTATTAGTATTTAAAAAAATTTTCCTTAACTTTCTCCTATTTTTTGAACGATATTTACTTTGAAGGAAAATAACCCATTTTTCAAAATAGTGTTTTATCCTCTAAGAATACATAAGTGGCACGTATAAAAAATTTTGATACAAAATACATCTTAATGTCTATTTTCACCAATACAAATTAACTTTAATCTTGATTTCTTAGAAAAATAAATAAACAATACATTAAATCGAGATCAGAATTAATTTACATTGGAGGAACATCGACATAAAAGCTCAAAATTGGATTGAAGTATTTCTGTTTGTTTCCTTTGTAAGATATAATTTAATAATTCTTTTAATTATTTATGAAACACTACAAGAATAATCAGAACATAATCTAACGAACCAAAAACTTGAAACGCAAGAACCAACGTTTCGTTATTATCATGAATCGTGTTTAGTAAAGTAGGCCAAATTTCTCATTAAGTTTTAATTAGCACGCGTGATTCTTTGGGGAATTGAGACGTTAGTTTGCAATCTCGTTCGGTACATGCCGTTTTTTGCAAGAAAGTTCTCGTATGCAAATCCGTCGCGTATAATTTTGACATCGGGAACGTCGCAAGCAGGATGGAACATCATCGCGAGCACGGCGGAGCAATTAGCAATTAGCAATTAGGAAACTCCCTTTAATTGCCCTCGACACTCCCGTAGAATCGTGATCTTCCGAGAACGAAGAATGACGTTCTATCCGTTTCCAAGAGAAATTTCTTGAGCGAATACTGACGATTAATGTCATCCATCAGTATATTTAGAGGCATCCGTTATTCCTTCGATTTACCCTGATTTCGCCTTTAAATTGACTTCGCATACAGCCAAAGTAATCTAATCGATTTTGCCGAGAAAGTAAATTAACTTGCTCATGCGATCTAATCAAGAATTCACACTAATGCGATATCCTTTTCTTTCTTCCTATTCTCGTTATATATGGAATTATCGCGAGTGGTGCTTGCGAAAAGAATAGAACAGATAACAAAGACTGTCAAGAAAACCGTAAATCAGATAAGATTAAAAATTGGTGATTTAATTAAAGAAGAATGGACTGTGAGTAATTAATATTTGTTTCTTTCTCGACGCGTGTTTAATTTACGATGTCGTTAACGAGTTATTTAACATTCAAAAGAGTTTACCCTGAGTTTTTAATTAAGCTCTGAAAACCTTGCCCGAGACGTTATTACTTTTACGATAACACGAAGTGGACTTAAACAAAAATTTCATTTGAAACTTAATTGGTGGTATACTTGTGTAATATCGAGATTGAAAAGATGCAAAAGCAAATGCCACGCGACGCATAATTCGCGATTTTCATTTAAACTTGCAATTTTTCTTTGTAATTTATAATATTCCTTTGCTGAATTTTCCCATTGACAAGCATCTTAGGATAAACCGGCGGCTTTGCAATTTTACAATCCCGAGGTACACGCAATTACGATCCACAAATTCACTTGCGGTATCTCTGAAAACCAATTTCGTAAAACGCCAAGTGAAAACGCATAAAATGCAACGTAATAGCGAAACGAGTTTCTTCTCGGTTTACGAGATCTCTCCATAGTTGAAAACTTAAAATACAAAGTGAAGAGAAGCATTAATACTTACGAGCGGCGAGCGCAACTTTTTTAATGCGGGTAAAAATGGAAGTTTATGATGGCTCAGAAGATGTATCAATATGTTAAGTGTTAATCCGTTTATCCGGCAATGCCTCTATTGATTTTTTCAACGCTACTGTTCAACGTTTGATCGTTGGTCATCAGTTATAAATGCATTACATGACAATTAGCAGGCATTACACACGGAACACAGATAATAAAGCCACATCGCGTATTATTAGCGGACTCAAAGCAAAGTGGCCGAAATTGCGGGCATTAAATAACGGCGATTAACATTTCCTCTTCCCTTTATGCTACCGCACGACATTGGTTCCAAAAGCAATCTGATCGAAATCGCTTTCCGCAGAAATGCAGCAAATATTCCATCACGTTCGCGTAACCGCTTCGCTATTGTTGTCAACAAGTAATTTTGCAAATTAAAATGCCTCTAAAGTTTCGCGGCATCAGAAAGGCCAATTAGAAGCTATAAATTGAAATGCATAAAATAATTATTTTTTGGAAAAAAAAAATCTTTTAATAAACTAAAAAAAATGTTACAAAATAATTATTTTTGGAAAAAAAAATTTTTAATAAACTAAAAACAAATACGTTATACTGTGCAACATAAAATTTGACTTAAAGTTTAACAAGTCATTTTTTTATATATGTTTAGTTGTTAAACACGAATCTCCATCATAAAATATCTCTTATCATATAAAAATTTTGAGAAATCTGCTACAAAAATTATTTAAAAAATTACAATATTTTTCAATAAGTAATAACTCTAGACTGGAATGTGCTTCAAAATTTAAACCTTAAAATGGAATAAATTACTGTTAAAAAATAAAAAAAATAGATTAAATAAAGATAGAAATTCTTTTAAAGTTATATCTAGTTTTCATTAAAATTGAATTTTTAGAATTTAAATTTGAATTCGTGTTCAGCAACCTTAAAATTAAAGCTTCACCCATTCTGATTGATGAAAACAGGCAAGCTTCAAGAGAAAGTATAACTTCTGTAAAAAATAATCATAATAAAATATTCCAGAAAATATTTTACAGCTAAAAACTTTTACTTTAATTTTAATTTTTAATTTATTTTAATTAAATAACTTAGTAATTTTTTATAAATTGCTAAGTTCCAAAACACGTAAAAATCGTGCATAAATGCAGCTTAAAAATTTTGAAACCATAAATCTTTATCTTTAATTTGTATTCTTTGGTAAGTGTTACAATTTTTTTTTTCGACTTATTCAATATTGAATTGAAGAATACCATTCTTGCTTCAATGTTGAATAATTTTGTGACTTCAAAGAGGGATATATCTTCCGGAGAGACTGCCACTAAAACGTCCTGTGTATAGTGTATAGTGTTCTTGGCAAGAAAAATATCGCGACAAGGAAACTGGGAGTCAACCTTAAGAAAGTAGAACTTTCTGCTTGCCGAGCGACTGCTTTTTCAACTGAGCAGTCCAAGGCGATACTTCTCTCGTTTGTTTACTTATTATTTTGAGAAAATAAATATTTAAAAAATTTTGAAATTTAACGCATCTCATTTGTATCTATGTAGCTTCGTAAAAAATCAATAAATAGTTTATCAATGTACCAATCTCAAAAATAAATTTCAAGCTGTAAAATGTTTTTTGAAACATTTTATTATGGTCAACTTTTATAAAATTATACTCTCTTAAAGTTTGCCAATTTTTGAAATTCAGAATAAATAGTGCTTTAATTTTGTGTTGTGTATATAATAAAGAACTTGTATATATTGTGGTTCGTCCTTTAGTATTAAATATGCCCTTAAACAAATTCTTAAATTAATAAGTTATTATAGGTTTAATAGATTCAAATAGACCAACTTAAATGATATTAAGTATAAAACTATTTAGAATTTAAATAACTCTAACATTTTGTTCAGTCTATTTTTTATGTTACAGTAATTTAAATCTTTTATTTTAAACCTTGAATAAATTTATAGCTTCTAGTTCAGAATTAATTATTAACAAATAACAAAACTAGGATTTTTTGAAACTTTTGTGGTAAATTTCTCAAAATTCTGATATTTAGCAGTTAAAATCTTACAGATTAAATCAAAGTTCTTTTTACTACAATACTACATTAAAACAGTTATATGTATCACCATTTTCATTTTATAAAATTAGAATATTCTTTTAACAAATTTTTAAGAGTTTGCTCGAGTACTTTGTTTACAAGTCGATCGTCACCACAGTCTAGAAATTTTGATTAAATCTTGATTCTCGAGTCGAGAACGAAAAAATTTTGTTCATTCTTTTTCTTCCACCTTGAAAGAAACAGGAAGCTGAGAAAATGTAAAGAATAATAGATAAAAAAGGATAGAATGAGAAACCAAAGAGGAGAGAGAGAAAGAGAGAGGCTATTCCCAGAGGAACTCTACAAAACACACGTCGCACACTTTCAGGTGTCTTGGGCCTCTTTCTAGATATCTCGACGTGTTATCGACTTCGGCTGACCTCACCACTTTTGACCTCGACGGTATCGCAATCTATCCTGCCCTCATTCTCACCCCTTCATCTTTTAGTCGATCCAATTCTACGGTCCACATCCGCAATCAACTGAATCGAAAGAATTGACGTAGCCGACACGACATGATGCTCAAGTCACTTCCGATTCTTTTCACGTTTCCGGAAATAACCCTTTCGAGACGCAGAAGATAGCACAAAACACAGCTTTTTTTTACAATGAACTGGACAATCGTTCCGTATTAAATATCGAGATGATTAACCGGTCATCGACAACTCTAGGTTTAGAATTCCGTTGCGGGCATTCATTCATTCATTCGTTTGTTCTTTCGATCAAGTTCAGTCGACGCTCGCGTGATTACAACTGTGAATGTGTAAATTGGGTTAATACCACATGGAAACATGCCAGACCTTCCGGTTATTTGACCAACCGACCGACCAGAAGGATGGGATGTCGAACTTTAATGAATTCGAAAGTAACATAATGTTGTTAGAAACACTGACCATGATTTTGCAATGCTCCGATAAATTTTCGATCATCTTCACTTTTTGTCACGTTTACCTCGTAAACCTTTCTTGCAAACAGTTCGTTAATAATGTAAGTTCTTACATAAAGAATGTTGAAAGAAAGTCGCAAAGCGTCAACATGCATTAAACAGTTATGTTATTAATCCGTAAATACACTCGCACGGGATCAAATAGAGACGATTGGGTCACTGGTGAGAAAATTTTCTTTTATTAATTATTGAAGTGCATAATTTGTAGATAAAGTAGGTATGTATAATTATTTATTTGAAAATGTTAATTTTTGTATATATTATTACAAAAACAATTTGGGGTCTAGAGAACACCCCGCGCAAGTAATTACGTTACAAAAATCAGCGCGAGTACTTACAGGTTAAACAAACTACTGACGAAATTTTGTAGAGCAATATATAAAATATAGAATATTTCTTCTACAGTTAATTATAGTTAAAACTTGTAAAAACTTTTTTACAAGTATAGGACAGAGTTGCTAAAATTCTATTGAAAATATGTTGTATTATATTTCTCATTTAATACTAATTTGCATATGAATTAATATTAAAAATAGCAGCTTGATGTTTCTAAATAAAATCTATTCATGTTTAATTTTTTGCCAAAAATAAATCAATTTGTTATCAATCTTTTTATAACATATACAAAAGATACGATTTAAACAACTAGTCTTTAAAAAAAATCAAATCTATTGATTTCACACCTAAAAACGCACCTCTTTTAACATGTTATATGCCACGTCAATCATCGGTGACCAACGATGAACTTTCCGTTTAGGCCATGTCAATCACCGGTGACCAACGATATAATGTTAGTATCGTATGGCATAAATGAAAAAATATATAGAAGAATTCGGCGCTTAACGTGTTATAAATAATAATTCTCAAATAAAAATAGTAAAAAATATAATAAATAAGAAACACAACACACACACAAAAGTTCAATAAAAATAAAATTCAAAAAAATAAAAAATGATTAACGAACCGTAATAAGATCCGGATTAATAAATAATTGAATATCATTGTAAATTGATTTTTATTAATTCAAATTATATGTAACTGTGGCCCTTTTATATATGTAACTAATTGTTCTATTTAACTGCGTTCTATTTAATTGTGCGATTTAATTATTTTATTTTTTATTTTTATCACTAATAATAAATCAGAATGGTCAAAATCTTTGATTTTTGTAACATATCAATTAATTCGATATCAATTTAAAAAAAATAGAGTTGAAAAATTTGTACATATTAATATGTTTTAATATGTATATATGTATTAAAACTTTTATAATAATTATATATATAATAAAATTAATATAAAATGTTCTTCAATAAATCTATTTTCAGGATTGAAAAGTAACGCATTACTTGTAACGTCGTTACTATTACTTTTCTTTAAGTAATGGTCGTTACCTTTTTTCCATCTGTAATGATTAACATTGTAATATTTTTTCAATAAGGGTAACAAATTTCATCGTTATTTTATAAAAACATACGATACATGCGTATACCATGTTGCGATTAAACAAAATCTATAAACGTATTAAACTGATCAAAGAGTGACATAAATAATTGGATGTTTAAAAAAAAAATCATCTCTCTAATATTGAATTTAATTTAATAAAAATTACATATTACTTCTTACATTGATTTATGTATGGCTTTAACTGGTGCATCTTATTTTATTTATTATAGATAACGGTAACGGTAAGTTGTTTTATAAAGTTTACGGCATTATATTATACATATATTTTATATATAAAGTAATGATTTTCTGCGATCCTGTCTATTGTTAGATTAAAAACGTAACATTGCAAAATACATATAAAACCATATTCTTAAATTACTATAGGCATTGATTCGACAACAATAAAAAAATATAATTTAGATTTTTTAAACATTTGTATCATGCATAAATTTACCTAAGAATTTTTCTATCTATTTCTCATTATTTATTTCATATTTTATTTTTAATAATAAATTTATCCTTCAACCAATAAATGTTTAAATATAAAGTTAAGATCGCTAATTTCGGTCTGCAGCGAATCTTGGTGCTGAATATAATTTTTCTATTAATTTAATATTTTTAGTTCATATCAACTGCGTGCCGACAATTTTGTCAGTTTTAAAACACAGTTACTAGCTAGATATCAATGCCCTCTATCTATTGCCATATTTCTAAAATCCTTCTTTTCCTTAAAAAAAAAGAAACTAAATAATTCATTGCACAAAATAATTTTATCTTTAAATATCACTTGTATTAAATAATAAAAAATTTTTTTGAGATACGTTTGAGGTAAACTATACCACATTAGCACAACTCTCATTTATATAGCATGTGATAGATGCAAGATTCTTCAACATCGGAAAAAGTAAACATTTATTTAAAAAATATGATTCTTGCATATTAACCAAAACAAAATAAAGTACAACGTGTACAAAGGTTCTTGATCTTTCGATCACTCGATTAACTTGTTATACTATTCTCGACAACCATGTATTGTTATAGTAGAGTAAACTCGGGTAAGATGGTCATAGTTTTTTTAAGTGCAAAAAACATACTTTTATTTTTATTATTTTTTAATAGCGTTTGGTATATTACTTCACTGAAGCTTTAAGTATGTAAAACTATCGACTTTAAAGAGAAAATACTTAATAAAATTTTTTTATTATCAAAATATTTAAACATGAACATTGGCCTTCTTTCACAACTTTTAGGGAAAGGATGGCCATAGTATTATAGAACAGTTGGCTATACATTTTTTATGTACTTAACATTTACAGAATAATAAAAAAACTTATAATTTTACATATTTAGTTTTATTGCCACATAATATCACATATTTAATTTTATTTTTAAACATTTTTAATATTAAATGTTCACATAAGTTTAGGATCAATTTAACTCATTGTCACTATTAAAAAAAAAAAAAATGTATATATATATATCAAATTAAAATATTAGGTGCACAACTTATAATTTTTGTCTTTTTTAATAAAATATATACGTAAGCACCCCGAAATGTCATGGGCTATCTTGCCCAAAACTGTGAAAGAAAAATAATCATAGACTTTATTTAAAAAATAAAAAAGGAAATAACAAATATAATTACATATTACAATTTACATACTTTTGTTACGTGGGTAACGTTCATTGCGACAGCACAACTGTAATTTATTCGACATTGTGGCAATTTTTAATGAACACGTAAAAAGTTTTGCAGACAGTCCAAAGTAAAAACGTGATATAATATCCACAATATCGTTATTTCGAATAGCATACGCACATAAACTGCAGTAAATATTGATTATCTTTGAAAATAATTACAAGAACACTTTATTTAGCAATTATTAGAAAAATTATAGCCATTGACCATCTCTTCCTATGGCCATCTCATATCCTTACTTACTCTAAGGCTTATTAAATTATCAGTGTTCTCAATCGCGGGCGGCCACCAACGGAACAGTTGGCTTGGTCGCACGGCAAACACGATCGACGCGATTGTAAACCAACACGGATACTTTCGATCTACCAAAGGGAAAAGGTCCATGGCGCGTCCGTCCTTCGTGCAGGTGTTCATGAATATGTATTGTATAGCCAGGGCAAAATTACAGAGCTTCTGTATGGGCATAAATTGAACGGAGCGATACCTTTGACCTCCGTTAACTGGCTCTAACGTAGAAGACAGAGATGGTGAAAGAGAACGCGGGGATGCGTGCATCCTGATTGCTGTCCGCTTGTTTTTCGTGTCAATGTGCCAGGAAATGGAAGTTAACGCGCGTTACAGATACAAGAGAAACAATATACGAATTATAAAACAGTCTCTTGCAGAATTTTTAATTTTCACGGTCATCACAGATTTTTTAATTCGCGTCTTTGTTAGAAGAAGCATTGAGAGGGAAAAACACTGGACAAAGTACTTCTTCTTTATCGTCTTTAATCACGTAAAAGTGTCGTGTTATCGCGGTTATAACGATGGATGTCGAGAGTGCAAGGTATTTATTTCCCTAGAATGAGAACAAGCTTCGCTCGCCATAAAAGCGGAATACAAACTTTTATGGTCTCATAATCGAGAAGAGATGCGTCCGGCCATTCAATCGTAAGATCATACGTACGTAATCCGATAGTTTTTCGTTCTAACGTCGATAAACGGCATGCAATTCCAATCATAAGACTAATCAAATCACAGTACACACAGGGCAATGAGGAAATTGAGATTTATGGCTCTAACTGTAGTTGTATTTTGATTAATACACCAGAATCATATTTTTGAGAGAAAATTCTCGTTAATGTCATTTCATTTTATTTTTAAAAAGTATGGTAATTGTTACGCAAAATTTGTTTCAATTGATTTAATAAAAAATTGTATCATTCAATTGTTACTCAATCGATCAATTTCTATTTATTCATCTGTGATGGATGTCTAATCGCTTTGTCCTATTAGAATAATTTTATTTATTGCAATGTATTTACTCGCCAATAGATGCACAGAAGGACGGTACTTTTCAATATTTATGCTTTATTTAATTCTCATGTCACGTAAGTTAATTGGATTGTATGAGAGTGTCTGCATAAAGTTGTACAAAAAAAATCACAAAGAGATGTGAACCGCATAGAAAATTAAATGCATCCAGGGCTTCGCTTGGCGGCAATGAGAAAAAAAAAACTAACATCGGTTCTCCTTTGAGTCCTAGGAAACTCGCCTATACACGGTGTCGTAGAAGAAAGGTCATAGTTCGGCAAGTAATAGAATACGTACGAGTAAAGAATCTTCTATGTGAGCGATCGATTCATATATATAAACAAGTAGGAAATACTTCTTTTCGTTTGACGCAGTCCAACAGTTACAGCTATTTCTTAAGACTGGGGAAATTGTGTAGTTTAAATCTAATAACACATAAGCTTTTTAAGTGCTTTGCAATTTTATAAAAGTATGTTTACATGAGAAATTTTTTATCAACTATAACCTCTTGAAGGATTGACCTTTCCTGCCAGAGCACGGTGTATGTAAATGGATCGAAAGAGAAGCGTCGGCGGGAAAATATCGGGTGTGCATCTTTCTTACGCGGAAAAATAGTAAAAGTGCCTGGAAAAGAAGCACGTGACCGCAATAAAAGCGACGAGGTCGCCTACGCGACTTAGAGGCACGATCAATTTGTATTCCGCGGCGGAAGAAAACCCAACTGTGCACCGCAAGTTACTGCAAGAGAAAGACATGCGAGAAGGGTCCATCTCTCTTTCTCAATTGCCGAACGAAAGCCCGGCACGATTTCAATTTTGACTCGTTAAGAAAAATTGCAACTTCTCTTCGTCGCTTCGCGAGTAACGCAATTTTCGTGCATTTGCATTTGGCATAAATGCACAACACACTCTCAAAATTGTCACCACACACTTCGATCACATCACTGCCATTCATGTGAAGTTCCAAATTACTGATAAAAATTAAGTGAAAATAAATCTGTTCGCGTTATTAAAAAGCCAAGACGTTTTTGGTCTTAGTGTATCATAATTTGCATTATTTTTACATAACATGTGCTTTATGAGTTACGTTCAGAAGAATAAACTTACGGAAGATTGGCTTCTAAAACATTATTTTAAGTAATATTAATTTTCATTTCTAGGAAGTATGATTAATGACATGTCAGCGAATGCATTTTGTAAATTATTGTTTGAAGAATCTATCATAATTTGAAATTCATAGCGTGTGACGGATAACAAATTCTTGTTTCAAGCGTGTTTTTAAAGAACAGAGCATAAATATAAAATCATTTTTTTGTGTGATGATAAATTAGTGCGAACGACGTAAATGGAATGAGTTTATTGCCTCGATAGAGTTCATGAATCACACCTGATTTATGCGCGGTTAGTCGTTAGCCTAAAAGCAAAGACGAATGCTGCGCTGAATATCTGCAATGAACATCGATCCGCTTTTTCTGTTGATGTAAAACTGTTAATCGATATTTTGATATTTCTGACTACCAATCGTATACAACTCCATTTCAAAAAGTTTCTTTACGATTTCGCATGTGTGTGTGTGTGTGTACGTTTAAATTAAAAAAAATTAAATATTATACAAACGAAATAAAAATTAAACGCTAAAATATAAAATGTATTGTAATATTTCTTAATATATACAAATTCAAAATTGAATTCAATATTAAAACTTCGACTTTAAAATTGTTATTTCAATTTATAAAATGTAATTATATTGAATTACATTTTCATCTTTTTCTAAAGAAAATTTTCAATCCTTTCTAGCACATTTTCTTTTTAATTGAATTTAATTATTCAAGCGTATTCAAAGAAAATCTTTTTACGCTCGTTAACATCTTTTCTCGAATTCTCTTCACATACTTCGATAATTCATATCTACTTTAAAATACCGGTAGCAAATGTAGGATTGAATAATAACCAATTAAAAAGTTAAAAATTAATAACTTTAACTTAACTTTTAACTTAATTTAGATAATTTTAAATAATTTAACTTTAACCTTCAACAAATTATTTTTAAAACACTATGTATGTATAAATTCTAGTTTATTAACCTTCTTTTAAATTAAATATTTATGTTTAAAAATTATGAAAAACACATTTTTATATAAAAACAATATTTTTTCGTTATTTTATATAAACTTAATTTACATTCAAATAAAATATTAAATTTATTTAATAATTTATATTATATATATAATTGTGTGTTATAAATAATGTAATTTTAAAAAATTACAACTTTCTAATTTAATATATATAAATAATTTCAAAATTATTTTTCAATTTAATTTAATCTTAACTCATCTTTTAACCAAGTTAGTTTTTTGTTCATTTTGTGATTTTTAACATAAATAAATTAATTTTATAAGGCATTAACTTTAACTTAATTTAGTTTAAAAAATATTTTAACTTACCCAAAATCTTGATCAAATATTATAATAGTTTACAGAAAATGAATAAGCATAAAAATATTTAAATATTAAATTATATTTAAAAAATTATAAGCAAAATTATACAAATTAAAAAAACAAAAATTAATAATAATTAGAAGTGACTTTCAAGAATGCTTTTACCATTAAATCTAGTTTCCTTTAGAGTTTAGATCATTAGAAATACATTTCTACAAATGCTGCAGTGCAAGTTTAAAAGACAAACGTAGTGGACAGAATCGTTTTTCTGCCGAGCGAATATTTCATTTGCATTAAAAGTTCGAATTCGTCGACTGAAATGCAATCGTTTCTCTGCGCTCATAAACTGCTTGTCGCTTAAACGCAATGCGGATCGATCGAACGGAAACGTTCCTGACGGTATTGCAAAATGATGCTGGACGAGTAAAAGTGAGATGGAATGGGATGCGACAAGAATAAATCAGATTATCGTGGCGGGCGGTGAATAATTTTCAGCCTCCGCGTTGGACGCGACAGGAAACAATTCAGCACGATATTTCGAAAACAACGTAGATCCGAAAATTGAAATTTTTTTGCGAGCGACAACTGCGCAGTTTTTTTTTTCAAATTTGAATATAAATTTTACATGTGAACAGAATATGATTATAAACGATAATTTAAAATTATTATATCTTTACCAACCCGCGATGTTTCATATACATAATGTTTATTTTTATTATGTAGTTTTATTTATTTACAGTGCACAAAGTGTTTCAGAAATATATAGCCAACTTTAAGAGCACATTTATTATAAAAATAAAAAAAATATATATATGTATATAAAGATGGATTTAAACACACTTCCGGGGTACAAACACTTTTTGACAAAGATTGACAAAAATATTTCGTAAAAGAAATTGCTAGAAATGATTTTTTTCCGCAACAAAGTATATTGCAATGTCTCACAATCAAAGATGATCAATAATTTTTGTAATATTTAACTTAGTCATTTGAAAAATATAAGTCAGAGTTTAATTCAGATTTTTGCCAAGTTCCAACAAAGGTGTCAAAATCATTCCAAAAGAATTTTAAGGCATATTAATGGTAATAGATGGGGCGCCACATGACTTATGTAACAAGTCAAATAATTATTTTTTTTCATTTTTAACTACTGCGCGAGCTATTTTCTAATGATTACTCTAATGACCAGACTATATGTATATTATAAAACTTGAATTTGTTGATTTGTATGGAATAAATCGTCACTTTTGGAACAATTTCAATATTAGATTTTTTGGAGTGTTTTTGACAAGCTTGTTGGAACTTGGCAAAAAAGATTTTTTTCTATTTTTTACAGTGAGTAAAATGCAGTGGCGCGCATGAGTTGTGCATCTACTCTTTGTGCAAAAGATCCACGTTCAAATTCGAAACATCAAAGTTTTAATTGATTGACCTCTATCATACCAAAAATATCTAGTTGCATTTTAATGGGAAATCTGATAAATTCAATCACAATCAGTATATCTGTTAAAAAACAAATTTTAAAAAATTGAAATTTTTAATGATTTATAATACAACTTAATTTCTAATATAGTTATTATTTTGAAATTATCGTATATAGCAGAGGTTGATTATAGATATATTCCATATTTTATGCATGACGCGCGTAATGTATTATTTGTTCATCGAATGTTAAACAAGATTAAATAATGGATCATGTGTAAAGCGGAATACATCAATAATTTAATCTATGTGCGGTAGTTACCTAAATATTAACTACAGAAATCTAAATTAAATTTATATTACAAATCTTTAAAAACTTCTACGTATTTTTCAAAATTATATTGGCAAAAACAGGAGACGTTTTCTCATCGACTATGCCACATATCACTTCGTTTCACTTCACTACAAGATAAAACGGCATGAACGAAGAAAAAAAGGCACGACACAAAACAATGACCCGTGTTCACTTGATATGTATCAACTTGCATAACAATAGAACTATTAGGATACAAGGTTAATGTTAACCAGAATTCTGGTTATGTTGTACACATCTAGTAAGTATAACTTTATAGATCTAATTGGAAAATATTAAACAAATCCTTATTAGTAAAGTCTATCAAACATTCTACAATAGTTATAAGGTTTTGAATCCTGTTATAACTCATACAGCACAAAATGAGCATCCTAAATATTCATGAAATATTCTAGGATGTTCATAGAATATCTTGTGCTGTGTGGGAATAATCAGAAATTCTATTTAGTTTCACTAAAATGTACTTAATCATGTATGTCTTATTGATATAATTATAATCAAATAATTTTTCGATGTATTTATTAAACTTTCGGATTTGCAAATTAATAAAAAAGCTTTATTTTCAGTGAGCAAAAAAACTGTAAATAGTACGAAGCAAGCAAAACTGTCGTTCTATACTGCGCTTTCTCATGTCAATGGTGTGAAAGCTTGTCGCAAGAGATAAATCGTTCACGCGCGCGAAAACTTTCCGCCAGTTTCCTGAAGATCTGACCTAGATTTTGTCGGATCTGCGATATTAATGACGTGACGATGAGATGGTCGACTCTTCAGCTAATTTCGCTTTAGTAATCATTCGCGAACTAGAGATTATTATCAAAAGCTTAACAGAATACATTATAATAAAATCAACTTTATAAACCATAAATATAACATATAAGCTAATAATAATGCAATAGTAATGAAAGAAATAAGACAGTTTTCTAATCGACGATCACTTTGAAATGTTCAATTTTTTTTTTAAACATAAAGTATATTCATGATCGTATAAAGAAAAATGGATAACTGCATGCAAACGACAAGTTGAGTTTGGTGCGAGCGGAAATGGCTCACGCGCTTCACGGTATATAATCGTTCTCGTTTGTGCGGAATATTTCAACAAAATCCCAGGAGCAAATGTGTCGCACCGCCATCCATGGTCGATCTTTCTCCTGTACCATGACCCACTTAATCCGCCCCAGATCAGTTTCCGCTGTGCCTTCAATCCCCGTCGCATTCCACCGACTATTCTATATTGTGGTTTACCATTCTCGTTCATCTTATTAGACTCGGTAGGGAGACACGCGTCTTAAATATATTAAAGGCCCCAGCGGATTTTCTTCCAATGCGCAGCAGTTATAAAACACCGCCGTACATTTTTCAACGTTTCTAAGAAAGACGACATTTTAATAAAACACCTAACGATAAAGTAAAATTTAATTAATCAAATATATTGATCTCACGAGTAAATTTATTTCGCGATAAAGTAGAACATGAATATGTATCCTAAAGATTGTAAGAATAGTTAGGTTATTGATTTATAAATTCCGGCAGACCGAGAAAAGTGTCCGAAGTGATTATTTCAACGAAATATTAGTAAGGTAGAGTACATTTTGGTAAGACCAAACAGAATTTCTAGTTACCAGTTCTGGACTTGATATGCTGTAACCATGCAGAATATTTAATAGACTTTACAGTTTGATAGATTTAATTATACAGATTTGGTTAACATTTTCGGTTTTTCAATTAGATTTTAGAAATTTATAAAATTTCATAACAAAATTCTATTTGTCGTAAGAAAAAATTATGTAAGATAGAAAAAAGTTTAAGCATTATTCTAATAAAATAATTCTTTGAATGCCAATCCTTAAAATTAAGTTCAAAGACGAAAATAAGTGAGAGAGACGTATTTTGACAGTACAGTTTTCAGTTCTATGCATAAAAATAAATTTTAAAAAATATATTGATAGATAATAGTACTTAAAATATTATTAGAAATATTATTAGAAGAAAGAATTATGTCGTTAGCGGTAACTCTCTGTAAGGAAGGTATATTATTCGATAAAAATGCTTAAGCTGTAAACAGAAAAATGAAATTATGTAACATCGAAGCTCATATAATAGCGTTCGCATATTATAAAATAAAATAATAATATAAATTATAAATACTGTTAAAAATATATGTAAAATTACATAAATAATATTTGTAAAATATTATACAATTTATCTTGTAAATATATAAAATTTTTCAATATTTTTATCTTTGCTTATACAAATATCTTTATATTAAATGGAAAATTATAATTGCATGTACATATGTGTGCACAGGAATAAAATATTAAAAAATTATATATTTACTCTATAAATTATGTAATATATTTTACAAATATTAAATTTAATTTTCTTCCAGTGTATGTGCATATATATACATATATAATCAAGTCTTTTTGCGACAACATCGCTTTGTCGTACATCAATGCCGAACAAGTATATCGCGTGATAAGTAGCGACGTATTATTCGCGCGATACAATATAATTTCTGGTTGCCCGGACGGAGAAATGAGATTACACGTGTCGCGTGCCGGACTAGAAGTATAACAAGCAAGGACAATAGTCTTGCGCGAAACAATGGTGAGTAACGGGAGAGCCAAAGCAGGGGGAGGTCTAATTCATTTGCGAGGTGAATTTGTCCAGGCAAGAGACTTCTCGTGCCGTTGAAAGGTTTTTTAAACGGGCGCATACGAACAGATTATCTCATTTATTTCTCGCAGCAATCGTTATCCTCCTACGCGATCCACGAGATTATGAGTTGCAGTTAAATGCACTGTGGTCATAGTGCGGGCACTCAATGACAGAGAAGCAACAAAAGCGCGAACGCCTCGTACTCGTATTCAATTTTATCAATAAAACGTTGCGGTTAAGAGGAAATCGACATTCATTCATACCTACGATGAAACAAATAAAAACAATATATATTAGTCATAAATATCAGCACGGACGACGACATTTATCTCTACTGAAGTTCAATATAAAATAGTAAAATCGTATTAATAAAACATAAATTAGAAAAAGAGAGGTACTATAAAACAGTATCAATAATCATTTTAATTACAAAAAATTATTATGAGAAAACTATGAGAAAAACAATACCCATTAAAAGCCATGACAATCCAGATGATAATTAATAACATCATGTTTTTGTATATTAATACCTAATATTTAGCATGTATTAATATTTTTATATTAATTATCAGGATTGAATAAGTTAATATTTTTTAAAATTAAATTAAGTTACTGAGTTAAAGAGTGGATTGCATACTGGTCTGTCACATTGAAAGTCCCGTGTTCGATTTCGATCAAAACTGAAAAATGTTATACGTTCTCCTCTTTGATTGGCAGGTCATCAAGAGTACCTATTCTAGGCCTCGAAATCTTTATCTTAGCCGTTCGAAACCAGCGACTCTGGGTCTCAACCTATGTGTGTACTACGTAAAAGAGAGTAACAAGGTTGTGTTTACCCGTATAAAAAAAAATATTATATATATATATATATATATATAAAATCAAATTTTTTTTTATATTTCATAAAAATAAGTTTCTATAAAAGTTGATTCATTCCCCCCCCCCCCTCGTTTCGAGAATTACACACTTTTCCGGCCTAATCATTTTCCGGCTTGATAATAGATCCCGCGGACTAACGCGTATTAACGAACAAATCCGTGGGCTATGAAGGCGATCATATCTAAATAGAAGCGACACAGTGGCAAAATCGATGTGACAGAAGAGATAGAGCGGTACGTTATACATTAGCGTCAATAATTGAACCGAGTTCTCTCGAGGATCCTGGATATAAGTGCATATTAGCTGCCATGCCTCCGTTTTCCGTTTCTTTTTCTCCCGTGTGCCATCTGCCGCCTCCTCGCGCTTTTCTCGCGCACTTTCATTTCCCTTGCTCTTGATATTCAGCGCCAATTTCTGACTTCGTAGTATAAATCTCGTCCTATATTCCCTTTTCTCGTCAAGCGCGCGCCATACCGTTCCCTCGTTTTCCTCCCTCGAGTATACTCGTTTCCGTGGCGCGTCTTGCTAGCGGCGAATCAGTTCAATCCCACAGGATCAGTGTGCGGAGGGTGGAAATATCGCTGCCGGTATCTATCGGTCTAAATAAGGAATAGAACTGCCTCACGGGTGTTTTCGTAGAGGAAGAAAAGACAAAAATGAATGATGCGGAATTTTGTGAGCGAACGAGAGGGAGAGTGATGTCGATCGATCTCTGAAATAGCCCAATCTTTGCAAGAGGGTTGCCTTCGCGTCACTGAAAGAAATTGTGTCAAGTTGGAGACAATGTGTGTCTCTAATTTTTTTGAGAGAATATACGAGGAAGAGAAATCAGGAAGCTTCTCGCAAAAATAGTCGCAAATTGAACATTTCGATTAAAAGAGTTAAGATAAGAATAAAATTATATAATACTTTCCAATCAACGCGTGATATTTCGTTAAACTTATAAGAACTACTATTAAGAACGTGTATTAGAAAAGAAAAGCCTAGAAAAAAAAAACTGCGACTATTAGGACAGTAAATAAAGATTATAAAAATCTAAAAAAAAAAAAAAAACACCCTTGGAACAAAATGTACATCCACGCGAATTCACTTTATGCTAAAGTCTAACTGCATTTTAAAACGATCGATGCTGAAACGCGCTGGATAAAGACGTAAAGGCAACTGATATAGATGCTTCCGCGTACTTTCTTCGCAGAATAGCACAGATAAAGAGAGACGTAAATCTTCTCCTAATTGTCGAATGTGGGTGAAGGGGATCCACTCTCGAGAAGCGAGATCGAAGAATGAAAATTGGTCAAAGGAGGAAGAAGTTTGCACTCCGCTCACCTAATAACTAGCTGACCCATCCCATCGTTCGCCACAACGAAGCTCTTTACATTTTATGCTTACACGACGGGATTACTTTGGTGAGGACGGTATAGATAACAGGCAGAGAGAACTTCGCGAATACTTCCCATTTTACCCCCTCGAAAAAAGACGTAGAGAAAGACAAACAGGAAAAGGAGCGAGAACCCTTCTCATCGTGGACGATTCTTCCGCTCCAACGACACGATTTTCCTGACCGTTATGAAAGGAAAAAATTCATGCGCCAACCTGCACATTGACCAGTTGAAATATTTCCTTTGAACATGAGTACGGAGAATATGCAAATCTCGTAAAAAGAATCCATGATTAAGATTGCATCCTTGAAAAGACATTTTTCTGAAATTTGTTTCAATGACGCAGTCGAGGAAACGTATATACATATATACCAGGGTTGGCTGGAAAATTCCAGTGGGTGAAAAAAACCATGGTAAATTCCGGTTTTTACCGTCCCGGACTTTATCCAAGTGGAATAAACTGGCAAAAACTAAAATAACTAAAATAATATGCGACACCGGCGAAAAGTGGAATTTTGCCGACTCTGATATATATATATATATATATATATATTCATTAATTAACATTGTTCAGGTTCCTATAGGGTGTTTTAAACATGCTAGTAATATGATATGCTATTTTTACAAAATGGCGAATTTAACATAATAAATAGATGCAATAAAATAGCAAAAAATTATTTCCTGGCTTAAGGCATAAGATTTCAGAAAGACTATTCATATTCTTACAGCCTCTTCAGTCTCTGAATACGACAACGTTCTCTATCAAAAAGGCCAAGACTTGATCAACAATTCATCGAAATTTAAAACTCGAGGGGATTTTAGATGACGCGTGAAATTATGTTACTTTTTTCACTGGCCATATGAACTAACAAAAAATGCAACGTTCTCTAGACTTTAGAAATACTATTTTAAGTTAAATTTGACTAAAATTATTACTTAAGTTCATATATCTTACAAAATGAGCAGTTACATCGTAATATGTAGTAACATTTTTATGATATTCTCTGATGCATTTCATAAATTTCTTTTGCAATGTTTTTGCTTCTTAAGGCGTATTATAAGATTCCATGACCTAAACTGGAAGAAAGTTTATTCTAGAATAAATAAATGTGTTTATTTAAGAACAAGAAAGCACAAACCTAGATATATAAATTAAAAATGCATAAGAAACGATGGATCAATAAAGGCATTAAGTTATACTTCGGGAATGATCGACACTTCGAAAGGAAAGGCTTTTCGAAGAAAGAGATAATAATTCGCCATTCGGAAAGCAAGTAGGATCAAGCGCGACAGAAAGAATTCCGCCGATTAATTTGGTATCTCACAAAAGCAGTGGCAATGCTAAGAAGGCAATTGCCCTAAACTGACAATACGCAACTTCACGAAATTCAATACGCACATTATCCACGATCTTCGAATTGTTACCACATGACAGTGATACGATTAGACATGGCTAACCATATCAGATCAGATAATTTTATTAACTAACAACCAACAAAGATTTTTCTCGTCGTGAGAAATTTTATATTTCGCACTTATTATATGAGAAAGAATGGGAGGAAGAAATAAAAAAAATAAAAAATGTTTCTTGTAAAAAGATATACCATAGATTGACTAGTTTAATCAAAGATGAAATAACTTTTTGTCGCCAGTAATTAAAACCAAGAATACACAAATTTTAAAGTCGACACACTGACAAAATCTTTATTCAGTTTCCAATTACAACTTAAGCATGGAATTTGGTCCTTTTCAAGTGTAAATTACAAATGTGTAAATTAATAATACATTTGTAATTTACACTTGAAAAAGACCAAATCCTAAAGTCGAAACGTTGTGATTGGAAACTGAATAAAAATTTTGCCAGTGTGTCAATTTTAAAGTTTGTGTATTCTTGATTAATTAGTTTATTAAAAATTTAATCTAAAAATCATTTAATTAAAATTTCTCAATCTCTTCTAATTTTATAATAAATTTAATATTTTAAAATGTTGATAACATAATGCATTTTCTTTATTCGAGCATAAAGTTTATTCGAGAAGATATATGAAAGATTTAATATAAGATTGACATATTAAAGAAATCAACAATTTAAATCAATTCACTAATTATAACATAGTATTTGCATTCAAGTACTCTATAGATTTTCGCCTTTCTTGTCGATTAACAAAAAATACTTATAAAAATGATGAGACAATTACGACTTAAAAATTAAGACAAACATTTTCCGATATGAAAAGTTTTCTGATATGAAAATGAAAAACAATTCATGTAAAACAACTACAAATGCTTGTTAGTTATTGCCGTCTCTCTTTCTTACTTTATAGATATTAAATTTGTGAATTATATATATTCTAAAATTACAGAATTAATGTAGATGTATACTTGCTCTCTTCTAAATACACAGTTACAAATTGCAAAGAACACAAATTCCTCTAATGACTGCTTAATTTGACCATTTGGCGTCCAATTCAGTAATTTATGGCGAATTCACCCGTTTATAAGATATAAATATTTTTAATATTTATGTTTAAAATAAATGCATTTTTAATATTTGTACTCAAAATAATAGAAGATAACGACGCATTGATAGATAGGTCTTATCAAAGAGAAAGGAGGGTAATAAATATCTCGATAGTGTAAAGACAAGGGAACATTTGCTCGCAATATTGTAATTTGTTTTTATAAACGAGGCAGACTGACTAATCGCTTAACTAATCATCCTCTTCAATCAAGGTCACCCACGCAATTTGATACATATCGCGTACAATCTGTAACCTGCAACCACTCTCACCGAACTGTGACAAGCACGATGACACCTACGTTAACCGCAAAGACCATCTGGCACGCGACCTTTCGACATAGACAAAATTTTGAGATGACGATTGGAACTGGAAAGATATAACAAAACGCCCATCAATATATATCTCAATATATACAATCACGAAGGTAATTGTCGGAGGATGTAAATATTCATTTTATGCAACTAGATATTACAGGTTTTTAGGGAAAACTCGATTGAAAGTGAAAACCCTTGCCAGCAATGCATTTCTATCAAAAGCAGATTTGTATTCCAAATAAAGATTCATTGTTCTGTTATTAACAAAAAAATTAAGTCAAAAGATTTAAATATAAAATAAAATTGTATGAAAGTGCCGATTCTATTTTTTATCTTAAAAAAGATTGTGACGAAATAATATTACGTAAACAAAATAATCTTATATATGTATATAGGCATAAAAGTAATTGTGTGACCATATAAAATATTGAAAATTTACTTTATTCTAAACATCTCAAAAACAAATACTTTTAAGAAAGATGTATTGTTGACAAAAATTTTTGCTTTTAATTAAGTTTCTCGTAAAAAATAATAATATTTAATAAGAGAACATAGATCAATATATAAAAGTACCACTATTAACAGAGAATAAACCTTACAGCAGAATCTTCGTGCTAATATTTATTATATCATTTTACATACTATACAAAGTTCACTGTGTGCCAAATAGATTTTTCGGTATTTGAAATTACACGATAAATAAGAACAATGTCAGGATATTAAAGTACGTAATAATCAATTTCATAATAAAAATAATAAGCATCTGTTTTCCTTCCCGCCCCCCCCCCCCCCAATATACTGTAAAAAAAATTGTATCTCTTGTTAGAAGAAAAATATTTTATTTTTAAATTTAAAATAAAATAATTTTGCTCATTAATCCTAATAAAAAACGTATGCATAAAATAATTTTTTATTTAGCATTTATTTGTAACAATTATATTACATCATATAATAAAAGTGCAATTAGATGTATAAATTTCGTCAAAATCAAATCAATAATTAAAATTATCAATATATATTACTTAAAAATGCTAGACGGAAAATAAAATATGCAACATCCATATAATCTCATTACAAAAAAAATGATTAAAGATCTATATTTATATAATAAGTTATAATAATTTCATCTCAATCGCAATCCCTTTAAAGAACAAACGCAATATTGAACTAGTAACTTTAGTTAATTCACAATTTTCATTTTATTTTTCAGCCAACCATTTACACAAATAATAGAGGTTTGAATGGAGACCCTACGTCCTTTAATATATCCGGATAACACCCACGCTAAAAAGAGTCAAATTCATTGACGACATCTGATCGTTCGATAATGCTCGTCCGTCATTTTTTGTTTTATGATTAGAATGGATTGAACGGAGAAGGTTGCGGAAGGTCGGTGTAGGATTTGCGTGCTCGACCTTCTAAATAACCTCTGACCTTCCGTTTATCCAACTCCTCTCCCCCTCCCTCTCCCTTTCGCATTTTCCGCACCCGACTTTTCCGAGCGCTTCCTTCGATTATTTCCTAGGAGTTTTCGGAACCTAGTGTCGGTAACAAGGTAGAGCTTAATTAGAAGAGCTAACTTGTAGCACGAGGACATCAAATTAGCAACAGTTGGCCGACAGCTAATTCGAGGTAATACGAGCTGCCCAATCGGAAAAACCGGTTCTTTAAAATCCATTCTAGTTCTTTATTTTTAATTTTAATTTTAATTATCGAGTCAATAAAATTGTACACGCAATGTTGCATGTATATGAATTTATTATTAACTCAATAATTAAAATTAAAATTAAAAGAAACTAGAATGAATTTCAAAGAATCGGTTTTTTAATCAATTTGTACAAGCAATGCTGCGCGTACGAATTTATTAATTCAATAATTCAAATTAATTAAAAAAAAAAAAAGTGTGAAGGATTATTGATTAGGTGACAAGTGTCATAAGATCAAGAGGTAAATTGGTAAGTATAAAAGTGGTTAGTTATTATAATTAGACCGCGAAAAGAAAACAACTATTGCTGTTAAATACATTAGTCCTGCAATAATGACACCGATTGACACCACTTTTTTTTTTAATTACGCAAAAAGAATGTATTGTATAAATTTTCAATACAAATAAACTTATTTGTAACTCGTATAGCGCAGCATGCCAATTGCGTTCCGATTGCGTAACATGGTTCGTCAAACAACCTGAAGAACTAGCGCATCGCGTAAGGACTTTTCTATCCACTAATATCCTTATGGAAACGTTATTGGAGGAACATTAGTAAGCATACCGGATAGCGACATTCTGTCGCATATGCAAACTGTTTGCGGATGATACACGGATACGCGATTATTGCCATCTGACCAGTCGTTATAAAGCTCCCACGCATTCAAATAATAACTTAAATTATAAAAACTCGTTTTATGTTCCAATAGCTTTCTACAATTTATCAAGTTACAAATCGCATTTTATAATATTATAAAAGAAATTGCTATTCCGTTCGAAGACATAATTGATTTTATTAATAATAAAAAAAATATATTTTGTCCGCAAAATACATTAAAGTTATAACAAGAATTAAAACTTGATTAATTTATCAATTTTGTTTTAAATTAAGTGGAAAAGTCTGCATATTGCTTTGATATTTCGTTGGAAAGGTCAAAATTAAATGTCGAGATCAAACAATTTGTGATTGAAATTAAGTAAAATTGTAAAGTTATAAAAACATTTTTATAGAAAGTATTTATGTATGCCAGCAACTTATTTTTTAATTTTCTAGAGCTACAAGAGATGTTACTGTAAATGAAAGGTAGCGAATGATTTTTACTCTTTTATGAAAAACTACGTTTGGAAAAGACGGCAACGATGTTGTCGCTCTCCCGAGGGACAAAGAAAAAAATAGAGAAATACGCTTTCTGCTTCCAGAAAAGCTCTTCTATGATCAATGCCTTTTTTCTGTTTGATTATAATATAATAAGATCGCCTTCATTCAGAAAATATGGAAAATATGGAAAAAATTCGTCGGTATAATGCTTTTTTAGAATAGACAGGCGGATGACGAAAACCAGACAGATTTACCGACGTGAATCAGAATTCATAAAATACAAAGCAATACTTTCATCTCCTCCGTAGATATGGAATATCGAAAACCAATCTGTTCTTCTATTAACCGAGAAAGAGAGAATAGAAAATATACGAAAATTTAAAGAGAATAATTAAAAAGATAATATGTAAAAGAAATCTATATACATATATATCAAATAATTATATACATATTAACATCGGTAAAAGTTGCAAATTAAAAATAAATAAATATTATGAAAAAAATGTAAATTCAATTTTATAGAATAAAAAACTTATTTTAATTATATTTTAATAATCAAACTAATTTTATAATATACGGCGTTATTTGAGGTAAGCATTCTTAACGGAAAAGAGGTCATTAAACTGTGTGTCCGCTGTTACCTCGTTCTCGTCAATAAAATTAGAAATTAAATTTAACTTTTGGATCGAACATAAATTTAAAAAATAATGAAAATTAAACAATATTATAAAATACATAAATAAAAACAGAAAAAATTCAAAACTATTTTATTAAAAATACAAAAATTATACT